>NC_135804.1:25684354-25906856 GCF_964213995.1 Mustelus asterias
GGACCATTTATATCCTGTCCAGAACAAACATTGTGTTGTAAAGGCACTGACATTGTAACTTATGACCTCTGTCTGTGATGATTCTGATGGTGTGACCATCAGGTAGTAAACTCCCTCTCCATGTTTGAGCATGCTCGGAGTCAGAACCCAGGTATATATGCGATCTAATGAAATAAGAAGACACTTGTTAGATACACCATTGTGAAAGGGGGCCTGGATGATAAGCATTGTTTCTGTGTTCTCCTTTAACCATTCTGGAATCCAAAGTTGTTTGCAAATTGAAATCTGTACAGGATCTTGTACATAAACACAGTTGTGTCCTCCTGCTGTGCGGCAAATAATTCTCTGATTCTGTGATAAATTATCACTTAACAAATAATGAGGTGTCATAAGAACCCATAGCTACTGTTTGCTGGAAGACAAAATTCCCAGGAGTAAAGAATGTCAGATTTTATAATAGCAACAATAAACAGGGATAGCAGTAAATTAGTTTACCTCCATTGGTATTGCGAATGGGAAGCACTGTGTGAAGCTGAAACGTTGCCTCACTGGGCATGAATTGGAAGCCAAGGAACAGTTGTAGTGAGCAGTTCTCTTGTGAATTTATATGAATTACCACAGTATCCTCATCTGAAGTGACATTGAGATCCATGCTCAAGCGATTTCCAGATGACTTGTATTCTTTCGTGAACACCTTGCTTCTGTTACCCCTGAAAAGCTTAATCTAAAAAAGAAAAAGTGCGAATCAGAATGATTTGTCATAATTCATGAGGTTTTAAGGACCGACTACTGAAAATTGGAGTTGGAAATATTATCCCCACTTTAGTTCCATTAAATCTAACCCAAATTCTATCAAAACCTCTCATAATTTTGAAAATGCCCATTACTCTGCACCCTATCCTTTCTTTCTTCCATATGTACTCTATGAACAGTATATCTGTGTCTGTCACAGCTCGCAAGAAACAATACTTTTCACTGTATTCGGGCGGCATGGCGGCACAGTGGTTAGCACTGCTGCCTCGCAGCGCCAGGGACCCGGGTTTGATTCCTGGCTTGGGTCACTGTCTGTGCGGAGTTTGCACGTTCTCCCCATGTTTGCGTGGGTTTCCTCCGGGTGCTCCGATTTCCTCCCCTAGTCCAAAGATGTGCAGGTTCGGTTGATTGTCCATGGTAAATTGACCCTTAGTGTCCCGGGGTGTGTATGTTAGAGGGATTAGCAAAATAAATATGTGGGGTTTTAGGGAAAGAGCCTGAGTGGGATTGCTGTCCCACTTCTTCTGGCCTTCTTCTGCGCTGTAGGGTTTCTATAAATAATCAATCAATCAACCTTTCCTTTTTCTTTCCAAGGAAAATAGTCTTGGTATCACAATGCTCTCATTTCTGTTATTGTCCTGGTAAACCTACGCTATGGGTGGGATTTTCCGGTTTTGCTTGTCCCGAAACCATAAAATCCCTCCCGAGGTCAACGGATCTTTCCATGATCCACCCCTCGCCCGCTCCGATTCCCGTATAGGGTAGTAAAATTCTGGCCTGTGCATTTAATCCATGGATTTAATATCCTTACAATAGAAATCATAGAAATCATAGAAACCCTACAGTGCAGAAGGAGACCATTCGGCCCATCGAGTCTGCACCGACCACAATCTCGCCCAGGCCCTACCCCCACATATTTACCTGCTAATCCCTCTAACCTACGCATCACAGGACTCTAAGGGGCAATTGTTAACCTGGCCAATCAACCTAACCCGCACATCTTTGGACTGTGGGAGGAAACCGGAGCACCCGGAGGAAACCCACGCAGACACGAGGAGAATGTGCAAACTCCACACAGACAGTGACCCGAGCCGGGAATCGAACCCAGGACCCTGGAGCTGTGAAGCAGCAGTGCTAACCACTGTGCTACCGTGCCGCCCAATAATGAGATTCCCAAAATTATTTGCAGTATTTGAACTGTGCGCTAACTGTTGTCTCTTTCCTTTAGGCTTCTATACCCCTACTTTAAAAAGAAATTAGGCTATTTATGGCTTTATCCACTGATGGTCATACTTTCTAGGATTAAGCACACCTCAGTCTCTCCATTTCATCCACACTTTTCACTTTATTTCTGTTATACCCATACTCTGGTTTCCTCTTAAAATTTAATAACTCGCACATCTCTGTATTAAATTACATATACTGCCTACCTACGCATTTCCTTGACCGATCGAGTGTTTCTGAAGTCTTTTAAAGTACTTCCAGCTGTTTAACAAACCTTCTCCTGCAGTATTGCTGGCCAGTTTTGATATTGTGCTCACTGGATCCAAGTCTAAATATTCTCCAAAAATAGATGCAGGGCTAATCCATACTGTTCATTATTTCCAACCCAGCCCCAAACTACATAACTCCTGCTCTCATAATGCAGTCACTTTTTGATCTTGAGATATGGATGATACGACCAAGGCAGCATTTATTGCTCATCTTTATAGTCCTGCGCAACTGAATGGTTTAGTAGTCAACTACAAGCTTTCCCCGTGACTCAGAGACAAAAGGGCATTTCAGGGAAGATTCAGGCTTATCAGCAAGTCAAGTTAGAATCAGTGAGGTGGCACAAACTCAATATTTCATGGCTGATAGGGCACAAGATGCAAGAAGGCACCTTGTGAGGGTCAGCATCAGATGGAAACTGTCAGCGTTCTGCCACCAACCACATCTGCAGGTCCATCCACATGTCAACAGCAAAGGAGAACTGGCTCTGAGCTTCATTGAAGACCTACGCCATCAGCTACAAGAAAATCTGCTTTAAAACCTGCATAATATGGGTGAAAGCACTATGTGAGGCAATTAGCTGCAGCTTCTCCCTCCACATTTCTGTGTGTGCTCCTTCCATCCAGACCATCATGGACACTATCACTCAATGGGCAGAAATAGATATCAGCAAACAAGCACTTTATGCTGTTAACCGGTAAATGATACCAGTGAGCTATTTTGATTTGGCAGCTTCTTTAGGGTGAATCATCATCACCCCAAGGATCATGTATGTGACACTGACCCTCCCCAGGGCAACTTGCTGGAAAACTTTATTTTATTTATTAGTGTCACAAGTAGGCTTACAGTAACACTGCAATGAAGTTACTGCGAAAATCCCCTAGTCGCCACACTCTGGCCCCTGTTCGGGTACACTGAGGGATAATTTAGCATGGCCAATGCATCTAACCAGCACATCTTTCGGACTGTGGGATGAAACTGGAGCACCCGGAGGAAACCCATGCAGACACGGGGAGAACCTGCAGACTCTACATAGACAGTGACCCAAGCTGGGAATCGAACCTGGGTCCATTGCGCTGTGAGGCAGCAGTGCTAACCAGTGCTAACTCCACTGTTATTCAGTGTGGGCGATGACCTGGACTGAATAACGTTCTTCATGTTCAACTCATACTGCTGCATCCTCGATTAACGCGCCACTGGACAGAATGTTGCATTGCCTCATCATGTGACCACCGAGTGTATTTACCATTCCTCCCAGTGAGTTTTATCAGCCACTTCTTCTGCACAAAACATTGAAAGGCTGAAAAATATCTTTCCTTTGCTTTAGTGTTATGCACCTTCAAAAGCCTTGCTGCTCTGCTCTGTGTCCTGTTGCTGTCAGTGTCATTCAGTAAGGGGCCTAAGATCTGGAGCATGGAGAACATACCTCTTTCAGCCATCAGGCCTGGTTTGAAATGCACATTGGGGTCTGAGGATTTTTTTTTGTTTACCAGATGTGGCATCAGTAGCCAGGCCAGCATTTGTTGCCCATCCCTAATTGCCCTTGAGAAGGTGTTGGTGAGCTACCTTCTTGAACCGATGTGTCCATGTTGGTTAGGTATATCCACAGTGCTGTTAGGAAAGCAGTTCCAGGATTTTGGCCCAGTGACAGTGAAGGAACGGTGATATATTTCCAAGTCAGGATGGTGAATGACTTGGAGGGGAACTTTCAGCTAATGGTGTTCTCATGTAACTGCAGCCCTTGTCCTTCTAGATGGAAGTGGTCGTGGGTTTCGTAGGTGGTGCCAAAGCAGCCTTGGTCAGTTCCTTCAGTGCATTTTGTAGATGATGCCACACTGCTGCCACTCTATGTCAGCCATGGAGTGTGTGGATGCTGAAAGTGGTGTTTGCGGTGCCAGCCAAGCAGGTTGCTGTAACCTGGATGGTGTCAAGCTTCTTGAGTGTTGTTGGAGCTTCACTCATCCAGGCAAGTGGAGAGTATTCCATCAGACTCCTGATTTGTGCCTTGCAGATGGAAGACAGGTTTTGAGGAGTCAGGAGATGAGTTCCTAGCCACAGGATTCCTAGCCTCTGACATATACTTGTAGCCACAATATTTACATGGCTGGTCCAGTTCAGTTTCTGGTCAATGGGAACCCCTAGGATGTTGATAGTGGGAGATTCAGCAATGGTAATGCCATTGAATGTCAAGGGGCGATCATTGGATTCTTTCTAACTGGGGATAGTCATTGTAAGCACAAATATTGCATGGCACATGTCAGCCCAAGCCTGGATCTTGCTGCATTTGGCATGAACTGCTTCAGTATCTGAGGAGTTGCAAATGGTGCTGAGTTCCAAACATTTCAATGGGTGATAGAGCTAAGGAGACCCAGTAAAGGTAAGCTTACAACTATTTTATAAATTATTGTAATCTTCACCAAAATAACGTGGGCTGTTGCAACTTGGGATCCAATCCTCTGGGATCGCAACCTTCCACCCACTGCACATACTTTGCTGCCAATTGATTGATATTGGTCAACTTCAACCCAGCAAGCTTTCAGTTTGGATCTTTGTTTATTGCCCTGTTGCAAATGAAGCCAACAAGGTTTCAGATTTGCATCTACTTCTTCGTTGTGTACGTACGATCGGCTTCTACTCATTACCAGTCAGCCACTCAAACACTGCAAACTACCTCAATGAGAAGCAGTCGGCTTTCAGTAAATGTTAGAGGCGGTATGATGAACTTCTCATGTCTCTCCTAGTCCTTCCATGAAATGGTAATGTCTCAGATGTCACATCTATGGAGGTCTGAATAACATTTTTATCTCTGTTGCTGAATCACCAATGGAGTTTGAATTTAATAAAGGTGAACCGGTGTGTTTTTTGAAAGATTTGACAAAAATTTCAGAATTTGACAAGGTTAAAGTTCAATGGTTCTCAATATTCCCCCTCAGTGATGACCACACAAAGTTGGCAGTGAAGCCAAGAGCTGGTGTATATGGAATAAAAACAGAAAATGCTCCAAAAAACTCAACAGGTCTGGCAGTGCAGTTGTGGAAAGACAAACAGAAGACTCTGAAGAAGAGCCATATAGACCATCCCCCACTATATGTACAGTACCACAAAGGAGGCCAGGATTATAGAATGTGCTTCAATTGAGAGATTCTGAAGCTAACAGGTAGTCCCTGGCACAGTGGTTAGCACCACTGCCTCACAGCGCCAGGGACCCAGGTTCAATTCCGGCCTCGGGTGCTGTCTGTGTGGAGTTTGCACATTCTCCCTGTGTCTGCGTGGGTTTCCACCGGGTGCTCCGGTTTCCTCCCACAGTCCAAAGATGTGCAGGTTAGGTTGATTGGCCATGCTGAATTGCCCCTTAGTATCAAGGGACTAGCAGGGTAAAAATGTGGGGTTACGGGGATAGGGCCTGGATGCGATTGTTGACGGTGCAGGCTCGATGGGCCGAATGGCCTCCTTCCGCACTGTATGTATCCTATTCTACTCTGTGAAACATTAACTCTTGTTTCTCTCTCCACAGGTGCTGCTAGACCTGTTGAGTATTTTCCAGCATTTTCTGTTTTTATTTCAGATTTCCAGCATCTGCAGTATTTTGGGGGTTTTTCTGGTTCATTTGGGTCCTGTCCTAATTCCCAAGTCTAACTGCCCTCCTGTTTAACTTATGGTAGAACTGTTCTGGAAGGACAGAGAATTAATGGGCCTCAGCTTGTTATATTTTCTTCAACTTCTACATAATTATCTTGCAGATAAATCTGAATATCAGTTTTAGCCAGAATGACAAGATGATGGAATGCTATTCACTACCCTTTAGCCTAACAGCGTGAGGGTCCCACGTAGTTTCTTGTGCATTGTAAAGCATAAATGTTAGTTTGTATACTAATACATGTGACAATAATAAATCAAATCAAGTCAAACCTTACTCCCAACATGCAGAGGTTCATGGGAGCTTCAAAGTGCCTGTGAAAACCACATCTTTTGTTGTGAACACGAGATAACAATGTTGGAAAACAGCCCAAACAATAACAGGGATTACCTCTATATTCTCTGATAAATTGTGGACCGCCACTTCAGAGTTGTTGGAGAACTGCAAAGACAAACCACCTACATTCCCCTGGATAGCTCTTCCTCCAGATGATGCAAACGGATTGAATTCAAAACTCAGCATCTGAAACACAGACAGGAGCGATCAAGCAACCAAGAAACACGGTAACAGTTCCATTTTTCACATCTCCCATGGGATTTGTGAAGAGTGTGGATTGCCTGTGCGTCAGCAACTTGTGGTCAATTTCCTTGGGGTTTGAAGGAGTGAACTGTGAATCTGTCTGAATCTCCTTGGAAAAGGGACAAAAGTGTTTAAATTGACCATTTGTTTTTGATTTTGTGTTACGCCAGGCTGATGCAGCCAAAGCTCTCAGTGCCATGCTGGGCTGTGCTGCAATATAGAAGGCAGGAGTTGGGACAGTGAAAGTGATCCACATGCTTCGGGATGATATGTAAGGTACAAATCTTTAACAAAGAGCACCAACGAAAATGTTTTCAGTGGATATATTTGCTGGTTCCAAAGCTTGAATTCACCAGTTTTCTTGTGCTTTTTACTTACGTTAAGCTTCTTCTAGATTTCTCTGCCTGAGGGCGGGTCCGCCCCACAGCGCCACGATCTTCACCACGGGCACGGCAAGATCCCGCATCCACCTCAGACTTGGCAGGGATCGAACCCCAAGCTGTTGACACCAATCTGATCTACACTGGCTGTCCAGCCACCCACCCCCCCCCAAGGAGTCCTAGTCGCTGTGCAACATACACATCTTGTAGCCAGGAGCTATGGATAGTGATGAGAGAGGCTCTAATTCCTTTCCAGCACAAAGCTGACCAGAAATCTCTCTCACTCTTAATTTTGCCACTGGGATGTTGAGAAGGATTTGCCGATCGATACTCAAATCAGATTGACTGCGTTAAGAACACACTTTCCATGGTCATCACGTCCCGGTGTGGAACTTAAACTCGGAGCTTCTGGCTCAGAGACACAGTCTCTACCCTCTGTGCCACATGGCCTCCAACATGTTAAGCTGCTTATCATGTATACACTTTCACTTGGAAGCCTTAAATCCTATAAAAACATTCACCCCAGTGACTTCATTAATTAGTCTTCCAAAGCCAAATATGGGCTGGGATTCTCCAGCCTCTAAGTCACGTGTTTCCCGCCATGGGGGTGGGGGTGGCACGTTGTTTGCTGGTGGTGGGATTCTCTGGGCCCACTGCTGTCAATGGGAATTCCCATTGACATCACCTCACCCCGACGAAAAACCCACAGGCAGGGGTGCGCTGCCGTAAGGACCGGAGAATCCCGCCAGCATTATCGGCCGGAGAATTCTGACCATGCTCTTTTCCCATTGCATCACTAGATTGTTTTTGTCAATACAGTCTTAATTTGAAGGTTTTAAAAAAACAGTTTTGAGAATAAGTCAGCATAATCCAGGTTCTGGCAAAACCTCGATTAATCGCTCCTCAAATGACTTGCTAAAACTACAAAGGAGCAACCAATGTGTTTGTAATCTGAGTTGTAACTTAATACAGCTAATAATTATCTGGATTAATTAGTTCAGTGTCATGCTAGGAAGAGTATTTTGGGACTCACTTTTATTTGAATCACTTTGTCCTCATCTATGATGTGCTTTAAAGCATTGTTAGTGGGGAAGGTAAAACCAGCATGACCAGGTCCTGGGGAAACTGTGCTTCCTGGCAAGTCACTTGATCTGATCCTGTGATAAAAACATAGGTTACCTTGCAGATTATACAGTGCTAATCTATCAGTTACGATATGTAGGTTACATAACTACAAATGGCTCAATAATGTAATAGTTGTGTCTGCTTCAGTTGTGGCCATCTTGCCTTTTGGTCTGTCGTTTTCAGCTGTTAGGCCGATTCCTTCTCACCCATTTAAGGCCATTGGACAGGTCAGCATTCAATGTCCATCCCTAGTCGCCCTTGAGAAGGTGATGGTGAGTAACCTTCATGAACTATTGCAGTCCATGTGGTGTACATACACCCACAGTGCTGTTAGGGAGGGAGTTCCAGAATTTTGACCCGGCAATAGTCAAGGAATAGCAATATATTTCCAAGTCAGGATGGTGAGTGGCTTGGAAGGCAACTTCCAGGTGGTGGTGTTCCCATGCAACTGCTGCCCTTGTCCTTCTAGATGATAATGGTCAGGAGTTGGGAAGGTACTGTCTAACTATCTTTGATGAATTCTTACAGTGCATCTTGTAGAGCTGGTAGAGCTGGAGATGGTAGAGCTGCCCATCAAGCAGGCTGCTTTGTCCTGGATGGTGTCAAGCTTCTTGAGTGTTGTTGCAGCTGCACTTGTCCAGGCAAGTGGAGAGTATTTCATCACACTTCTAACTTTTGCCTTGTAGATGGTGGACAAGGTTTGGGGAGCCAGGAAGTGAGTTATTTTTTGTAGGATTCTGAACCTCTGACCTACTCTTGTAGCCACAGTAGAGGCTAGTCCAGTTCAGTTTCCAGTCAATGATAGAATCCCTAAAGTGTGGAAGGAGGCCATTCGGCCCATCGATCTTACCTGATAATCCCCAGAATATTGATAATGGGATATTCAGTAAAGGTAATGCCACTGAACTTCAAAAATGTCCGAAAAGTGGGTGGTCAAAAGTTGAAAATCAGGGGCAAGAGGTTGGGGAAGGGGTGCATGTGTACCTTGGCTACCCTATTGAGGCCCATATAATTCAAGATGCACCTGATGAAGGAGCAGCGCCCCGAAAGCTCGTACTACCAAATAAACCTGTTGGACTTTAACCTAGTGTTGTGAGACTTCTTACTGTGTCCACCCCAGTCCAACGCCAGCATCTCCACATCATATAATTCAATTTTAAGATACACCTCTAAAGGAATGGGCAACCCAGCTGCCTGAAATAGGTGGGAGACCTTTTAAATATGCAAGTCGGGGCGTCACAGCAGGACCCCAATTGCAATTTTCACATAAAATGGACCAGCGTGCGTTCCGCACAGTTACACCAGCTGTTGGGCAGTTTAATCAGAAGCTCTTCAGGGGCCACTGGAAAAGGATCACAAAATGGCTTAAGAAAGTTGAATGTTTTCTGTGGTGGGTCCACAAGGAGTATGAGCAGCCTCTCAGTACTGACCAGTTGCAACAACTTGCCAGTGGCTCAAAATGACACAAATTGCGCAATGGTACCAAATAAGTGGTCATTCCACCAACTTAGCAGCCGCTTCAGGCAATACTTGAAAGTTCCATTCCACAAGTTCAATCCCCACTTCAGGACTTCAGCACATGATCGAGACCAGTACTGCATTGCAGTTGCAGGGGCTGCTGCACTGTCACAAGCGCAGTCATTAAATGAGAGTTGAAAGCAAGGTCCATTCTGTCTGGTCAGGTGAATATAAAAGATCCCAAAGGACCACCTGAACAAGATTCTCTTGCTGTCCTGGCCAACAGCATCAAAATGAGATGAATTTGTCAGTTCTCACATTGTTGGTTTTGGGGCCTTGCTTGTGGGTTATTTGGTGAGCTGGTTTTCTTCAAAAGTAACATTGACGAGGCTTCAAAAGCAACATATAATTTGTGAGATTTGGAGTAATTTACTGTCATCAAAAGCATTACATTAATACAAGTTTGCTTTCTTCATAGAGACATTTCCATTGCTTTCGAAAATATAGCCCATTAGATCTCTCCCAGTCAAGTCGCTCAGCAATACAGATATTCAGAATTATGTGGAGATGCCGGCGTTGGACTGGGGTGGGCACTGTAAGAAGTTTCACAACCTCAGGTTAAAGTCCAACAGGTTTATTTGGAATCATGAGCTTTCGGAGCGCTGCTCCTTCCTCAGGTGAGGAAGGAGCAGTGCTTTGAAAGCTCGTGATTCCAAATAAACCTGCTGGACTTTAACCTGGTGTTGTGAGACTTCTTACGATATCCAGAATGACCATTTGTATAAGCACACGGAAAAGTTGCCTGTAGCAATAGAACCATATCCCAGCATCAGCCACCTCTTAAAAGGCAACCAATGGGAGTAAGTTGGAGAAGTCATATGTAGTTTTTAATCAACCAATGCATGATCTGGGCACTGTGGGGTGATGTTACCAGAATTTGGCAAAATGTCAGGTTCAGTGTGTAACTCTCCAGTTGCACAGACCAGTTTTCCCTTCTGCCAGCATGGCATGCAGAAGGATGTCATATCTTTTAACCCTCCGTCCACTATTCCAACCATAAAAAAAACAAACAACAGCTTCCAAATAAGGAACATCGCAAATTATCCCCAAAGTTTCAGTTTGTGGTAAGCACTCGGATTGTGTTTAAGATTTTCACTCAGAGTAGCAATGAATTACCTGCTCAAGTACATGCTAACTTTCAATCCTCGCTTAATGATTGGTTTGTCCCCTTCCTTTATCATGGTCAAAAGCACAGTTTGTATTTTCTCCAGAGATGGTATCAAGCTGCTTGCTATTTTCATCATCTAATAAAAAATGTTGACAATAATTATTATTTCTTCGAGCATTTCCAAAGACTTTTTTCCTCATTTTATCTCAATCACACAGTAGAGAAGAATCTCTAACCGATAGTTTCTGATGTAAATGGTGTTAGTTGGCATTAAAAACTGTCAGGAATCCACTTTGTTTTACTATCTGGTGCTGACCAGCTGAATTAAGTGCAATTCTAGCATAGGTGCCATGACTCATAAATCGTGATAATGTACAACAGAAAATTTCAGAAACAATTTAGATCCAAACTTCAGCACCTGTCCTTTCAGGGACAAGGATAATGGAGTCTTGTCCTTTTAATGAAATGAGAAAGATTCTTCTTTCTAAATTTGCTGTGTACTTTGTCAGGAAAACAAGGAATGATATGTTTCTTTTCGTGATATCACTATCATTTTACTCATGCACTGGGAAACAGGCTGATGGGGATGTGATTGCTGTCATTGGATTAAGACACAGAGGGTGGAATTTTGCCATCCCGCCCATCATGGGAATCATAGCAGGTGGAACAGGACAATGCAAAAGTCCGTTGACCTCGGACAGGATTTTCCGGTCTTGGGGAGAGTGAGGCCAGAAAATCCCGCCCAGAGTAACTGCAAGGGTCTAAAAAAACAATAAGAAATGGTTTTGATGTGTTAATGAACCCAGAGGAACTTCAATGTGAATTTACACACGGCAATAAAATAAGTAGTTTTGAAGTGATCGTTTTAGTTCAAAGGAGGACATACACAAGTTGTAGAAAAATTGCAAATACATGAGGCAAATATAGGGTAGGTTTACTTCTCAAAAGATAGAAGCTGAAGTAAAGCAAGGAATTTGATCCGTTTTGAGAAGAGGGCTCTTCTGAGAGTCTGGGTGAAACAATAGAGGATAAAGAGATCAAAGGGAAGGAACATGTTTAGAAAGCCTGTGTGAGGGGTAGCTGTTTAAAATCTCCCAGAACACAGTGTGGTAACTGGTCAGGTCTCGCAGAAGACAGAGTGAACCTGGAGAACCAGTTGCTGGCAGCCTCAGAGGACACTTTAAAAGCAAAAGTGCATTGCATGGTAAAATTACTGGAATTCCAATGATTTTAAAATCTATAAGGATTGCTGCCAAGCAGAAAAGGGAAGGTTAGCTCTGAGTGTAGTATAAATAAGATATTTTGGAACTCTTTTAAAGTAGTGTTAACTGTATGAAGCTATTCTTGTGTTTGTGTATATTTTTCTTTTTTTAATAAATGTTTACTTCAATATAAAATCATCACAATCACAATTGGTCAGAGAAGCCATTTCCTGATTTCAGAAAACCTCCTCATAACATACAAATTGCAAAAACCATTTTGGCAGTTAGTTCAAGTTTCCCTTTGGGATTTGGGATGCTCGGCATTTACCATCAGCCGTGCCTTAAAACCTTTCAGTACAGTTGTCAGATCTGCAGATGAACTCTGCCTCACAGCGCCAGGGACCCGATTCCCGGCTTGGGTCACTGTCTGTGTGGAGTTTTGCACGTTCTCCCCGTGTCTGTGTGGATTTCCTCCGGAAGCTCCAGTTTCCTCCCACAGTCAATGTGCAGGTTAGGTGCATTGACCCAAACAAAGCGCCGGAGTGTGGCGACTAGGGGAATTTCACAATAACTTCATTGCAGTGATAATGTAAGCCTTACTTGTGACTAATAAATAAACTTTTTACTTTAACTTTCAATTAAATTTGAATTATTCTGGTCGCCACACTACCAGAAGGACGTGGAGGCTTTGGAGAGAGTACAGAGGAGGTTTACCAGGATGTTGCCTGGTATGGAGGGTCTTAGTTATGAGGAGAGATTGGGTAAACTGGGGTTGTTCTCCCTGGAAAGACGGAGGATGAGGAGAGACTTAATAGAGGTGTATAAAATTATGAAAGGCATAGATAGGGTGAACGGTGGGAAGCTTTTCCACAGGTCGGTGGTGACGTTCACGAGGGATCATAGGTTCAAGGTGAAGGTGGGGAAGTTTAACACAGATATCAGAAGGACATATTTTACACAGAGGGTGGTGGGGGCCTGGAATGCGCTGCCAGGCAAGGTGGTGGAGGCGGACACACTCGGAACCTTTAAGACTTATCTAGATAGCCATATGAACGGAGTGGGAATGGAGGGATACAAAAGAATGGTCTAGTTTGGACCAGGGAGCGGCACGGGCTTGGAGGGCCGAAGGGCCTGTTCCTGTGCTGTATTGTTCTTTGTTCTTTTGTTCTATTCCTTCCTAATCTTTCAGTTGTACATTGTGAGGAAATTTTAGGCTCTTGATAACAAGGCTACCACCTCAATCGTATAAAAATAACAAACTACTCAGAAACAGAGCACTTCATTGACTTTTATCTGCAGAAAATAATGGAGGGGCTAAATGGATGAAATTATGGGAAGTAACCTCAGATAGCCTGGCTGTTCAAACCATATAGGCTTGAATGAAGTGAATTCAGGAAATTTCTAGTAGATCTGAATTCATGATTAATTGATGCATTATTTTGGAAGTTCAAGAATTTATTTTCTGCTTTTATAAGTCTTGAAATGGGTCAAAAATACTATACATGTAAAATAATCTGAAAATATAATTATATTGGAGTATGTAATTAATCTGCTGTGATGTGATGGTGTTTCTAAAATTTCCTATTTACTGGGGAGTCCCTCCCTCGCAGTTCAGATCATCAAAAGGGCTGGAAATTTGTACTTGCTGATTTAACTGTAAGTATGATCACTTACAGTTAAATCAAGCAGTTCAATCAATGAACTGATTGAGCAGTTCAATCAATGAGTCAGTCAGGCAGAATCATTGCTGGAATTTGGCATTCACAATCTGTGTTCACTACTGGGTCAAAGGTGATTGAGTGAATGATGGATTGGTGCTGGGTCAAAGGTGATTGAGTGAATGATGGATTGGTGCTGGGTCAAAGGTGATTGAGTGAATGATGGATTGGTGCTGGGTCAAAGGTGATTGAGTGAGTGACGGATTGGTGTTATGTTATTGGGTTAATAGTTTTATAGAAACCCTTAGGTGGGTGTTTGGCTGAATGACATGGTGCATAGCACAAAAAAAAATCAGAATGTTAATCTTAAGCTTTGGCTATTGAGTAAATCGCACTTTTATCTTCTAGCTGTTACTTAAGATTCTCAAAAATGCAGCATTTTATAATGTTCTCTTTGAATCTCGTATTTGTTGATATACTAAAAGAGAAGGTGTGGACGGAGAAAGAACAGCTACAACAATGATTTAACAACAATAATGGCAATAGTGGCTTTAAAATGGCTATTCCGGCTCAGAGCTAAGCATGCTGGGATTTTTGGTCAATTTATAGATTAAAACCAGATCACGAGTTGCTCTTGTGTGGGAGTTGTGATCTGAAGCTTCTCAGCTAAGGGAAGTTATCTACATTAACCCAGACAGTGCACCTCTGATTTATGTGGCTGCTATGTATGGTACATGTCAAATGAACTAAGTATAATGAGGTCATTCAAAAATAATTTCACTGGATGTTCGAGCCATGTTTCTGGTTACACAGTTGGCTATATGAAAGAGAAACTTCTAGAAACGAGTGGAGAATTGTGGATAAAGAGACATGTGAGCCTTTGTTTGGCAGCGATAACTCGAAGAGACCAACCATCGCAAGAAGACCTGTTCCCTGAAGGATGCTTCAGAGAAGAAGAAGATAGATTCTACATTGAGGATATTTCATGGCCAAGGTTTTCCTAAACTCGGTAGTATCTACTTCAGTGAAATTGTTAATGTTGATGTTCAGTTAAAGTGCAGTTTAAGAGTTAAAGTTCAGTTGAAAGTTGATGTTCAGTTAGAGTTAAAGTTCAGTAAAGAGTTAATGAGTTGCAACAGTTTATGTTTGAGTTAGTACGAGAAGTGTTAAATAAAGAAATAATTGAATTACTGTCTTTGTTTCTCTCTTTAAACTGGAATGCTTGGAAGGTGTTTAAATTAAAGCTGTGTAACAGAAGGAAAGGTAAATTCATATTGATGTATATTGCACGTCAGCCTATTTCAAAAATAGTTCATTGTGAGAGGCATTTTGAGGTGTTTCAGCATGACAGATGGACCAACTATATGAATTCATTTCCATTTATGGGTTTGTATTTCTCTGTATACTTTCCACCTCTGGCCATTGTTACACAGTGTGAACAGAGCTCGTGCAGATATTTTACCATTTCAGTAGCTCCAGGTTTTGACTCCATCGCTTCTAACAAATGATCAGCTGTATGAAACAGAGACTCGGCAGTTGTGGCAGCTTTTGCTGTGGAGTTATCGCCGTTATCTTGGAGATACAACAACTGTGCACACAGAGCCAGAAGCACTTCACTGACTTTTACCTGTACAGAAAGTTGAAGAGTCCAAATAAATAAAAAGAAATGAGAAAAATCATGCTGAATAAATACTTAGATCCTGTTGTCCTTTTTATTCTCTCGATTAACTGTGGAGATACTGGAACTTCATTCACCTTTTGCTGTATGTAAGGGACTGTAACGATCATTCCACATAGTGACACAGAATCTGCTGGAAAAGACTTGTGCTGACATTTTGAGTGAACTTAGTCTTGTTGCTCTTCTTTTTATAAAGGCAAAGGCAAAGAAAAGTACAGCACAGGAACAGGCCCTTCAGCCCTCCAAGCCCGTGCCGATCATGATGCCCTAACTAAACTAAAAAAAAACTTCTGCCCTTACTTGGACCGTATCCCTCTATTCCCTCCCTATTCATGTACTCATCTTAAATGTTTCTTTTGTCCCTGATTCCACCACCTCTCCTGGCAGCGCATTCCAGGCATCCACCACTCTCTGCATGAAAAACTTCCCCTGCACATCTCTTTTAAACTTTCCCCCTCTCAACTTGAACCTGTGCCCCCTTGTAATTGACACTCCACCCTAGGAAAAAGCCTCTGACTATCCTCCCTGGCTATGCCTCTCATAATTTTGTAGATCTCTATCAGGTCTCCCCTCAGCCTCCGTCTTTCGAGTGAAAACAATCCTGGTTTATTCAACCTCTCCTCATAGCCAACACCCTCAAGACCAGGCAACATTCTGATGAATCTTCTTAGCAGTTTTTCCAAAGCTTCCATGTCCTTCTGGTAGTGTGGTGACTGGAACTGCATGCAATACTCCAGATGTGGCCTAACCAAGGTTTTATATAGCTGCAACATGATTTCCCAACTCTTGTACTCAATTCCCCGGCTGATGAAGGCAAGCATGCCACATGCCTTCTTAACCACCTTGGCCTCCTGTGTTGCCATTTTTAGGGAACTATGGACCTGCACGCCCAGATCCCTCTGTATGTTAATTTTCTTAAGGGTCCTGCCATTTACAGTATAATTCACACCTAAATTTGATCTTCCAAAATGCATCATCTCGCATTTGTCCGGATTAAACTCTATCTGCCATTTCTGTACCCAAATTTCCAATCTATCCATATCTGTTGTATCATCTGACAATCCTCGGCACTATCAGCAACACCGCCAATCTTCATGTCATCTGCAAACTTACTAAACAGACTATCCACATTTCCTCTAGGTCATTTATATATACTACAAACAACAGAGGTCCCAGCACTGATCCCGGTGAAACACTGCTAGTTACAGATCTTCATTCTGAAAAACACCCTTCCATCGCTACTCTCTGTCTTCTATAACCAAGCCAGTTCTATATCCATCTAGCCAGCCCACTCCGAATCCCATGTGATTTTAGCTTCTGTACCAGTCTGCCATGTGGGAACTTGCCTTACTAAAGTCCATATAAATTACATCCACAGCCCTTCCCTCATCAATTATCTTCGTCACCTCTTCAAAAAATTCAATCAAGTTGGTGAGACATGACCTTCCCCGTCCAAAACCATGCTGACTTTCACTAACTAGTCCATTTTCCTCCAAATATCACGCGGTTTTCTCCAACCTTTGAGCCAGATCCCTTGAGCCATAAGATATTGGACTGAATTTTTGCCACTGAAACAAAGGCCAGAGCTTTCCGATCCTGCCCACCACAGAACCAGAAATTACTGCCCAAAATCAATGGGTCTTTGGCTGGTCCGTCAAAGCATCTAACCCACTTGCAACCATTACTCTATTGCCGACTTTCCTGAAAATTCAGCCCAGTATTAACTCGATTAGTCATATATGGCCTTGCTTGAATACTTATCACCTCTTTGCATAGAGTCATAGAGGTTTACAGCATGGAAACAGGCCCTTCGGCCCAACTTGTCCATGCCACCCTTTTTTTACCACTAAGCTAGTCCCAATTGACCGCATTTGGCCCATATCCCTCTAAACCCATCTTACCCATGTACCTGTCTAAATGCTTTTTAAAAGACAAAATTGCACCCACCTCTACTACTACCTCAGGCAGCTTGTTCCAGACACTCACCACCCTCTGCATGAAAAAATTACTCCTCTGGACCCTTTTGTATCTCTCCCTTCTCACCTTAAACTTATGCCCTCTAGTTTTAAACTCTCATACCTTTGGGAAAATATGTTGATTATCTATCTTATCTAAGCCCCTCATTATTTTATAGACCTCTATAAAGATCACCCCTAAGCCTCCTACGCTCCAGGGAAAAGTCCCAGTCTGCCCAGCCTCTCTTTATAACTCAAACCATCAAGTCCCGTTAGCATCCTAGTAAATCTTTTCTGCACTCTTTCTAGTTTATTAATATCCTTTCTATAATAGGGTGATCAGAACTGTACACAGTATTCCAAGTGTGGACTTACTGATGTGTTGTACAACTTCAACAAGAATCCCAACTCCTCTATTCAATAATTAGGGGTTATAGAAACATAGAAACATAGAAAAACTACAGCACAAAACAGGCCCTTCGGCCCCACAAGTTGTGCCGAACATATCCCTACCTTTTAGCCCTACCTATAACCCTCCATCCTATTAAGTCCCATGTACTCATCCAGCAGTCTCTTAAAATACCCTATTGAGTTTGCCTCCACCACCACTGACGGCAGCCGATTCCACTCGCCCACCACCCTGTGTGTGAAAAACTTCCCCCGAACATTTCCCCTGTACCTACCCCCCAGCACCCTAAACCTGTGTCCTCTCGTAGCAGCCATTTCCACCCTGGGAAAAAGCCTCTGAGAGTCCACCCGATCTATGCCTCTCAACATCTTATATACCTCTATTAGGTCTCCTCTCATCCTTCGTCTCTCCAAGGAGAAAAGACCGAGCTCCCTCAGCCTATCCTCATAAGGCATGCCACTCAATCCAGGCAACATCCTTGTAAATCTCCTCTGCACCCTTTCAATCTTTTCCACATCCTTCCTGTAATGAGGCGACCATGCAATCTTCCATTGCAAACATTTGTTGTTAAATTAGCTCTTTCTCATTTGTCCTTCAGTCATTTCCACCAAAAACACTTGTTTAAGTGAACCAGTGTAAATGGCAAGTAGTTAAATGCCTTGTTCGTTGTTCAAGGGCAGACTATCTTTGCAGGCTTGCCATGATTGGTTACCATTTTAATGGAATCTTAATAGCTTAAAAACTGTTTATTTCAGCATCATATGACCGAGTCGTGTTATTAAAGACTCATTAATTTCACAAACAGGCATTTATTTAATTTTTGGTAGAGAAATGAGGAATATTAGACCATTAATACCAATGATTGCTGATAGCAGTGGTTTTTGTTCTGCAGCATGTTCACTGAGGACGAGATTGGGACTATCCAAACTGGATAGGAACCATTCACTGAGGACTCTTCATCTATTCAGCCTGGGCTGGGTTAAAAGGTTAGTCTGTTCCCTTACTTCACCGCACAGTTTATACAACTTTGCAGTGAACAGACATATGCAAACACTTTTGTTAATCCTATCCAATCTTTTCTTACTTGGCAAAACCTTTACTTGGGAAATGACTTCACTGGAGGCAAAGGGCAGCTATATACCTTGAACTTAATTGCAATGTTGAACTTAATAAATTCCCATTTAAACTTTACAAAGACTGAACTTGTCGAATGCTGCTTACCTGAACTGCAATTATCATATTACTGTAGTTACTGGTCAGATGATCCAGAAATGTTGATACTTGTTCTAATTTTATCAAATCACCTACATTTTTTATTGCACTGGAGAAGTTTGCCATCAATTCTTCCGTCACCTTGTCAAGGTACAAGTTATTTCAGGAAAGAAGTAAACACATTCGTTAGAAATCATGTCATTTCCCCAGATTGCTACTTTTTTCCCTTGCCCCTTATAAAATCTATTCCACCATTAAGAGAAGGCAACTTAATGATGTCCTGCTCAATGTTGAGTTCCATTGGCCTACAGAGGAGGAGATGCACACCAGCAGCTGAATAAGATGTGAGTGTATCCTTGTCCATGGGACTGCAAGCAATTCAACATTGATTTGTAAAGATAGAATTGATCACATCCACGCAACTGATGTGACAATGCATAAACGATGTTTATTTTTACTGTTGCTGTGCATATTCTTCCAATGCAATGCAGTCTATTTACATTGCAAGACCAATTCTTGGGCACCGTGACAGCATGAAGATTTGTGTATGTGTGAATTTGTGATTGAATTGTATTGTTATTAAATTGGTTTTTGCTATTTGTTTTCTGGTTGGCATATATTCCAATCCATTCCTGTGCAGGGGAAACAGTGCTAACTTTACCAATAACTTATTGGAATGTGGCGTATCTGGCTGAGGCAGCATTTGTTGTCCATCCCTAATTGTCCTTGAGAAGGTGATGGTGAGCTGCAGTCCATGTGGTGTAGGTACACCCACAGTGCTGTTAGGGAGGGAATTCCAGGTCTTTGATCCAACGTCAATGAAGGAACAGTGATATTTTTCCAAGTCAGGATCGTGTGTGACTTGGAGAGGAACTTACAGATGGTGGTATCTCCATGCATCTGCTGCATTGTCCTTATAGGTGGTAGAGATTGTGGGTTTGGAAGGTGTTATTGAAGAACTTTTGGTAAGTGTATGTAGTATATGATATACACTGCCTTCACTGTGTGTCAATGGTGGAGGGAGTGAATGTTTAAGGGGGTGGATGGGGTGCTCCTCAAGTGGGCTGTCTTATCCTGGATGATGTTAAGCTTCATGAGTATTGTTGGAGGCTTATGCACTCAAACAAGTGGAGAATATTCCATCACACTCCTAACTTGCGCCTTGTAGATGGTGAACAGGCTTTGGCGAGTCCGGAGATGAGTTACTCACTGAAGAATTCCCAGCCTCTGACCTGCTCTTGTAGCCAAATTATTTGTATGGTTGGTCCAGTTCAGTTTCTGGTCAATGGTAACCCCTAGGAAGTTGATAGGGAATCAGTGAGAGTAATGCCATTGATTATCGAGGTGTGTAGTGTTGGGGGGAGTGAAGTTTAGATTCTCTCTGGTGCTTCACAGCACCAGAGACCCAGCTTCGATTCTGGCCTCGGGTGACAATCTGAGTGGAATTTGCACGTTCTCCTCGTGTCTGCATGGGTTTCCTCCGGGTGCTCCGGTTTCCTTCCACAGTCCAAAGGTGTGCAGGTTAGAGGGATTGGCCATGCTGAATTGTCCCTTAGTGTCAGGGGGACTAGCAGGGTAAATACGTGGAGATACGGGGATCGGACCTGGGTGAGATGGTTGTCGATATAGGTTCGATGAGCCTCTTTCTGCACTGTATGGATTCTATGATTCTAGAACAAAAGAACAAGACAGCACAGGAACAGGCCCTTCGGCCCTCCAAGCCCGTGCTGCTCCCTGGTCCAAACTAGACCATTCTTTTGTATCCCTCCATTCCCACTCCGTTCATGTGGCTATCTAGATAAGTCTTAAACGTTCCCAGTGTGTCCGCCTCCACCACCTTGCCTGGCAGCGCATTCCAGGCCCCCACCACCCTCTGTGTAAAATATGTCCTTCTGATATCTATGTTAAACCTCCCCTTCTTCACCTTGAACCTATGACCCCTCGTGAACGTCACTACCGACCTGGGGAAAAGCTTCCCACCGTTCACCCTATCTATGCCTTTCATAATTTTATACACCTCTATTAAGTCTCCCCTCATCCTCCGTCTTTCCAGGGAGAACAACTCCAGTTTACCCAATCTCTCCTCATAACTAAGCCCCTCCATACCAGGCAACATCCTGGTAAACCTCCTCTGTACTCTCTCCAAAGCCTCCACGTCCTTCTGGTAGTGTGGCGACCAGAACTGGACGCAGTATTCCAAATGCGGCCGAACCAACGTTCTATACATCTGCAACATCAGACCCCAACTTTTATACTCTATGCCCCGTCCTATAAAGGCAAGCATGCCATATGCCTTCTTCACCACCTTCTCCACCTGTGACGTCACCTTCAAGGATCTGTGGACTTGCATACCCAGGTCCCTCTGCGTATCTACACCCTTTATGGTTCTGCCATTTATCGTATAGCTCCTCCCTACACTATTTCTACCAAAATGCATCACTTCGCATTTATCAGGATTGAACTCCATCTGCCATTTCTTTGCCCAAATTTCCAGCCTATCTATATCCTTCTGTAGCCTCTGACAATGCTCCTCACTATCTGCAAGTCCTGCCAATTTTGTGTCGTCCGCAAACTTACTGATCACCCCAGTTACACCTTCTTCCAGATCGTTTATATAAATCACAAACAGCAGAGGTCCCAATACAGAGCCCTGCGGAACACCACTAGTCACAGGCCTCCAGCCGGAAAAAGACCCTTCCACTATCACCCTCTGTCTTCTGTGACCAAGCCAGTTCTCCACCCATCTAGCCACCTCCCCCTTTATCCCATGAGATCTAATCTTTTGCACCAGCCTACCATGAGGGACTTTGTCAAATGCTTTACTAAAGTCCATATCGACGACATCCACGGCCCTTCCCTCGTCACCCATTCTAGTCACTTCTTCAAAAAACTCCACCAGGTTAGTGAGGCATGACCTCCCTCTCACAAAACCATGCTGACTATCGTTAATGAGTTTATTCCTTTCTAAATGCGCATACATCCTATCTCTAAGAATCTTCTCCAACAACTTCCCCACCATGGACGTCAAGCTCACCAGCCTATAATTATCCGGGTTATCCTTCCTACCCTTCTTAAATAACGGGACCACATTAGCTAGAGATGATCATTGCCTGGTAATTGCATGGTGTGAATGTTATTGGTCACATATCAACCCAAGCCTGGATACAATCCTGGTCCCATTCCAGATAGTGGATGCAGGAGGTGGCAGTGTCTATGTACTGGAGTCATTTGGATAATGTAACTCAGGATGAAATTGTCCCCACAAATACCAGGGAAATGACGACTATAGAGTGAGCTTTGTTGCTTATTTAGTTATAGCCCCAATGCCAACTTCCAGATGTCTTCAGTGTCAGTTTCTGTGATGTTAATGGTCCAGTAAATGAACAGAAGGATGTGAATGTCCCTCAATCATATAAAGCGGGTAATAAAACTGATTACACCAACAAATTAAAAAATTGAAAAAATGACAAGTAGATTTTCACAGTGATCTGTTCCAGGTGCCATTTGCAATGTCTGTGAATGATATGGAGCATTCATTTCTGCTTAATTAAGTGGATAGAATAAAAAGTAGCAGGTGATCTTTAATATGGAGAACTAATGCATTGACAGGAACAGTAACTGTGCATTAAAGAGCCCTAATTCATTACTACACTGGCAAACTGAGAAGGGAAGCAATTTAAGAGGAAAGCAAAAAGAAAGACTTGCATTTAAATAGTGCCTTTCATGACCACTGGCCGTCTCAAAGGAGTTTATTGCTGAGAAGGACAGGGGAGTAGACGCATGGGAACAACACCTCCACGTACTTCACTGAACACCTGGAAAACTGAGGTCCTTTTCCAAGCAGCTCCCACAGCTAAAGACCAAACCCCTTGCCCCACAGCCCCATAAATTAAAATTCACGGAGAGATCCTGGAAAATGTGGATTGTTTTCCACATCTTGCGAGCCTCCGCTTAATGAAGGCAGACGCATACAATGAAATTCATCATCATCTCCAAAGTGTCAGCTCAGCCTTTGGCTCATAAGGATATTTGGTGAACAAGAGGCTCAAATCTGACACAAAGTTTATGGTTTACTGGGCAGCAATGATCCCTGCGCTCCTATGTGTTTCGGAGCCTTGAATGACCTTCAGCAGGCACCTCAAGGTACTTGAGAAGTAACACCAGTGATACGCTAGCAGGATCCTCCAAATCTGGTAGCAACCTAGGCATGCTCTCTCAAACCAACTTGCCCAATACCAAGGCACTGATCACTCTAAACCAGCTCTGCTGGATTGGACAAGTTGGTTGTATGCCTGACACCAGATTCTTGAAGCAAGAGCTCTGCTCAGAATTCGTCAGAGGCAGGAGACTCCCAAGATGATGGTGGAACTGTTTTAGGGATGTCCTCAAAGCATCCCTGAAGAGGTCAAATATCCGGCGGTATGGTGGCACAGTGGTTAGCACTGCTGTCTCACAATGCGAGGGACCGGGGTTCAATTCTGGCCTTGGGTCACTGTCTGTGTGGAGTTTACATGTTCTCCTTGTACCTGCGTGGATTTCCTCCAGGTGCTCCAGTTTCCTCCTACAGTCCAAAGATATGCAGAGTAGCTGGATTCGCCATGCTAAATTGCCCCTTTGTGTCCTAGGATGTGTAGGTTAGGGGGATTAGTGGGGTAAATATGTGGGGTTACGGAGATAGAGCCTGGGTAAGATTTTTTAAAAAGTGGGTCGGTGCAGACTTGATGGGCTGAATGGCCTCGTTCTGTACTGTAGGGATTCTATGATTTCTCACCACTGACTCACAGGAGACCCTGGCTTGTGACCAATGAAAATAGAGAAGGATAATTTGGAAAAGCATCGCGAGACTTTGTCAGGAATGTGCAGAGAGGAAGTCATAGTGTCAGAAGGGAAGCACAAAACTCCCAACAACTCGGCTATTCGACCCTTCAAGCACCTCTTGCCCCACAGGTTATTGAGTCTGAAGATCACACATTGGACTCATTAGACATCTCAGAACCTATTGAACTGGAGTGGAAGCAAGCAATCCTTGATCCCAGGGGATAGCCTGAGAAGAACAGAAGCAGTATCTTTGGATCTAGGTGGAGTGGGCTAGATGAGTTGAATGGCCTTTCTTCATTCTTGTGTCCTGATACAATAGGCATTCCTTTTTATTAATAGAGAATCGGGAAAAATTGGCCTTAGCAAAAAGAAATGATACAAGAATGAAGCTGGATTCCTTACCTCAAAAGAATGTGTTTGCGTCCAAAATATGAAGGCATCCAATGGATGGTCATTCACTGAAACACCCGCGTGCTTTGAGGCAGCAGTAAATATTGTAGTGATATCCTTTGCCTTTGTAACTGAAGTAAATGAACAAAGAACAAATAAAATTACAGCACAGGATGCTATAGGAATTCCTATACTTAAGACGTTTTGTGAATGTTAGTCTAAAGTCAGTGCAGCTGTTTGATTCAAATTAGCTGAAGATGAGAATTTTGTTGGGGAAAAGTCTTTACCGGGTAATGTTGATGGAGAGAAGTTTTTTGTGGTAGATGCTGGTTTGGCAGAGCTGACAGGTCGAGGCAGCTTTCCTTTCTTTTCATCGCTTCTGCCGATTCTTCTGTGTCTTTTTAACTGTAAGTAAACACAAATACTTATTTGCCCAAATTTCACAAAATACAGTGACCAAACACATAGGCCAAAATTCCCCGTCCTTGTTTGCGGCTGGAATTTTCCGTTGTCACTGGAGCCGAAAGGAGCTTTGGCTGGAATGCCAAATTCTCTGTTCTTGCTCGCAACGAGTCACGCTACGGACCAGACTGAGAATCTCATCCATAATATCAATCTGATCTGATTGCCATCACTCAATTTCCTTAGGACGGAGGGGACTGGGTGAGACACTGTTTTCGAGAGTCGGTACAGGCCAGATGGGCCGAATTGCCTTCTCTGCATTGTAAGGATTCGATGGTTCCATGTATGGCCTGCTAATATTCAATAGCTGACGCGAAGATGGGATTTCATTATTGGTTTGAAATTAATTGTAATGCGTCCGTTTAAAATTGGAACTCTCAATGCTGTGTTCAGTAAAGATTAGATTACTGGTCGGAGTTTAATGACAATAAAATAACAACCTGTATTTAAACAGAGGCCATGATTCTTTGCTCCTGTTCGTGTCGGGTGGGTTTGGTGGCGAGAGCAGAAAATATCGCAAGAAGTCACGTTTCGTGTTGATGTAGAAGCCGGAAGTGATCGTCTCCTCCCCCATCAGACACGGGCCATATTTCCCGCTGTTCAATGTTGGGGACCTCATTGTGATACACTGGTACATTATCAAGCCCAGGCACTGAAATGGTATCCCCACATCAAAACATACATCCACCGTGATGATAGAATGGCGCGATGCACGATTGGTCTCAGAAGGTGCACCTGGTACTGCGACAGGAGCTCAGAGGTGAATGCAGCACTCTGGGGGAGATGGTTTGTCAGGGTAATGTCAGGGTGATGTCAGTAGGGGGGGTTGGGGAGGTGCAGTTTGAAACCAGTTTGATGCCAGAGTTGCCAGAGGGTTGCCAGTGGGTGCCAGAGGGGTGGGCGCACCTGGCTGAAGAATGTTTCTTGGGTGTGCTTGCTATGTCTTGGGAAGTCCCTCAAAAAATGGTGCCTGGATCATTGAAACGCTGAGTTGATGGCAGGGTGAGTGAATCAGAGGCTGCCTGCCAGCGATACGTCGTGGAACCCTGGCCTGTCATTTTTTTTTAATACGCGTTACATGGCGTTTAAAGCTGCCATTACAATCAGCGGCTCAACACCGCTTTCCCTGCCCGACATCAGATTTTGCCAATTTCGGAGAACATCTTGTCCCCCCAAAGCACTTCAAACAATGCGTATTGTGTTTTTAGATTTACTTCAATTATCATTTGAAAATAAAGTGTCATATTCAAATCCCTCCTGGTGTAACATTTTTAATAATTTAGTTAATCAAATACCTGTTGTGTGTGTGACACTAATGTGTGGTATGATCATCCTGAAAGCTCTGGATGGCGAGGCTACTTAAAACTACTGTAACTATAATTTATTAGAATGAATATGCAATCTTTTATATTTTCAGAAAAATATAACAAGCTTTTCAACATTTTAGCAGTTAAAAATGTATTCGAAAAGCAAGAGGGAAGCTGGATTCTCAGTTCAGGGTCTCCGGGAGGTGAAAAACGCTGCATAAACCTGATTTTTGACCTTGTGGAATTTCACCCATTACTTCTGGAGAAAATTTCAAATATGTGTGAGAAACAAAATGATGTGCATTTACTTATTAAAACAGCTTACCTTCATTATTCTACGTTTCCTCATGAGAGATCCTATAAAAATAAGTGGAAAAGATCAAAACATATATGAAATACCTGCCTAACATGCACACTGTAATCTGTTGAAAGTGTAATGCAGGGCATTTGGAAATAATCTGTTACTAAAATCTTTTTAACATGGTGGAAGACAGATAAACCTTCCTTATTGTGGGCGGCACGGTAGCACAGTGGTTAGCACTGCTGCTTCACAGCTCCAGGGACCTGGGTTCGATTCCCGGCTTGGGTCACTGTCTGTGTGGAGTTTGCACATTCTCCTCGTGTCTGCGTGGGTTTCCTCTGGGTACTCCGGTTTCCTCCCACAGTCCAAAGATGTGCGGGTTAGGTTGCTTGGCCATGCTAAAAATTGCCCTTAGTGTCCTGAGATGCGTAGGTTGGAGGGATTAGTGGGCAAATATGAAGGGATATGGGGGTAGGGCCTGGGTGGGATTGTGGTCGGTGCAGACTCGATGGGCCGAATGGCCTCTTTCTGTACTGTAGGGTTTCTATGATTTCTATGATTTTCTATGATTTAGTCTGTATATTGCCTATTGAACAGAAAGTGAAATATAACTTTGCAACTATAATGACATAACGCTACAAACTCATAGGATGAAAATTCAATCTCTGTGATACTTGGGCACTGACATTGCGTCTGGGGTTATATACCAGTGTGTCTCCGCTTTTGGAGAGTCTGAATTGCTGGCTTGGCAGGGCATACTCAGGGATGGTGCAAAAACTCTGGCCAGTGTATAGAATGATAGATGTTAAAACTACAGAAGAACTACAGAGAGTGGCATGGTGGCAGAGTTGTTAACACTGCTGCCCAGCGCCAAGGACCTGGGTTCAATTCGGGCCTCGGGTCACTGTCTGTGTGGAGTTTGCACATTCTGCCCATGTCTGCTCCTGTTTCCTCCCACAGTCCAAAGATGTGCAGGTTAAGTGGATTGGCCATGCTAACTTGTCCCTTAATGTCCCTCGCATCTAACATTAAGAGGCGCTTTAACATCTGCACAGTCTTCGAAGAGACCGTAAAGCTTTTTATTGTCGATTTCTATTTGCTTTGTCACTTCAAGTTTATAATTTTAAATTAATTTTGTCTGTACTTTATTATCTCTACTTTTATACAGTCTCATTACCTTTAATTTATTATAACAGATTACCTATAAATCTCATCAGTCTGTCTCAGCTGAATGGTGTTACCACAAATAATTCCACTGTGGTCTTTTAGCTGCTGTATTTATAGAAAATATTTGCTAATCCTTTTAAGATTTGTAACAATAGCATAAAGCTGTGACAATACTAAATACAAATCCTCAAAGAGCTTCTTACCTTTAGAATTCATTAGAATTTTCTCTTTGTCTTTTGAGTATCCCGCAGCAGCACCGGCATTTACAGCCACAGCTGATTGTTCAAGCTGTTTCTTCACTGGGCTCCCATCTAATATTGTGACACTGACGGGAAGATTATTCAGTGGTGCCAGAATAATGGAGCCTGAGCTGACCTCTAAGCCAACAAGCGATTCCATTAAGTGAATGGTAATGTTCTGAGATGTCTGTTTCAGTGTCAAGTTATTCAAAACGTGAATGGTCATTTGATGTGTACCCGGTCCAATAAGGTGCTGAATGGCATTGTCAACAGATACAATTCCTGGTGTTACAGTGGACATATAAACAGTGATATTTCCAATTGAAGCCATGTAGATTAGATTGGCTCCTGTAAAAAAGTGTAAATGAATTTTGAGTTCATTGTTTGCAAGTGTTTCTATATTCAGATAGATGCCTGAGGTAGCCTGCAGAAGAAGACACACTTTGGATTTCAGTTCTATGATATTGGCTTTCCTAACTCTGAATGGTGTGTCACTTTTACACATAACTGCAGGCATTGGCACTCTGAAAAAAACATTTATTTCTAATTAAACCATCAATACTTGAAAAAACAAGCTGGTAGGAGGAAGCCTTGATTCAGAGAGAAGAACACATAGAATAAGCCGGGGAAAACTGAAAGGAATCTACAAAACGGTAGACGAATAGACGATATTAGGGAAGATCAGAAAAAGAATGGAGAGGACTGGGGAGGAAATAGATTTTTTTTAATTGACAGGTGCTCACTGAGAAACAAATGTGTTGGTTCCTTATCCTTCACTTTTAAAAGATTTCCTATAGAAGAGGGGTGCGATGAGCCTCTGGGAAATATATAGAATCAGAGTCCCGACAGTGCAGAAGGAGGCCATTTGGCCCATCGAGTCTGCACCAACTCTCCAACAGAGCATCGTAACCAGGCCCATTCTCTGCCCTACCCTCATAATGTGGAAATGTCGGTGTTGGACCCCACACATTTATCTCGCTAGTCCCCTACTTACACATCTTGGGACACTAGCGGTCAATTTAGCATGGCCAGTCCACCTAACCTGCACAGGTTTGGACTGTGGGAGGAAACCAGAGCACCCGGGGGAAACCCATACAGACACGGCGAGAACTTGCAAACTCCACACAGACAGTCACCCAAGGCTGGAATCGAACCTGGGTCCCTGGCACTGTGAAGCAGCAGTGCTATTGTCAATAACATTGCCAATATTACATTAACAGTAGAGGCTCTGGACTTGGAAGTACCCATTCAAAATCTGTAGATGACACCAAATAATCACTGAGAAATCCAAAAGGTTATTTAGGAGAAATCTCTCCATCTAAATTGTGGTAAGAATGTGGAACTTGCTTGCACAAGAAGATGATACAGACATCATTGATACATTGATGGGGAAATTTGATAAGCTCATGAGGGAGATGGGAATAGAAGATTGCAGTATGCTGTGAGGGTCAGATTTAAGAGGGGTGAAGGGAGACTCGCCTGGAACATAACACTGACATAGATCAGCTGAGCCAAATGACCCATTTCGGTGCTGTAAATGCAATGAGGTGAATGGGGAGGCGATGGCCAAGTGGTATTATCGCTAGACTATTAATCCAGAAACTCAGCTAATGTCCTGGGATCTCGGGTTCGAATCCCGATGGTGGAATTTGAATTCAATAAAAAATATCTGGAATTAAGATGACCATGAAACTATAGGGGCGGCACAGTAGCACAGTGGTTAGCACTGCTGCTTCACAGCTCCAGGGACCTGGGTTCGATTCCCGGCTTGGGTCACTGTCTGTGTCGAGTTTGCGCATTCTTCCCGTGTCTGCGTGGGTTCCTCCGGGTGCTTCGGTTTCCTCCCACAGTCCAAAGATGCACTGGTTAGGTTGATTGGCCATGCTAAGATTGCTCTTACTGTCCTGAAATGTGTAGGTTAGAGGGATTAGTGGGTAAAATAGGGGTATGGGGTTAGGGCCTGGGTGGGATTGTGGTCGGTGCAGACTCGATGGGCCGAATGGCCTCTTTCTGTGCTGTAGGGATTCTATGGGTCACAACTCGCAGGAGGAGCTCATAAGTTTAGGTGTGGCTGGAGTTTTAAAAGCACAAATAATGAAAGTGTGTCAGGATGCCAGCTCCAGACTGTCAAATATTGCATTTAACTGCAGCACATTAGCCTGCGTGCAAGCAACCCCCTCGGGAGAGACGGGTTATCAATTTCAATATGTTAATCATGGAATTATAACATTATTAACTAGGGTTTGGGTCCCAGGTTTGCCAGAATTTGCCAGAGAAAGCAAGGTGACACCACACCAGCAACTGAGGGGCTGAATATATGACCACAAAATAAGTACTGAAATCTCACAGCTGAAAGGGAAAAGGGGGATGATGGGGGGGGTAGGGGGCGACAGGGGAGGGCGTGGGGGAAGAAGGAGAGATGGGGAAGAGAGAAGGATGGGGAGAGAAGGACAAAGAGAGAGGGATGGGAAATGGGACAAGGGAGCAGGAGAGGAGAAATGGAGAGAAGCGATGGAGAGTGGAGAGATAAAAGAGAGAGGGACAGGGAAGCAGCATTTGACAAGTGAGACATGTTAGATGTATTACATGTACAAACTGCATCGAATGCTGGGGTTAATTTGCTAACTTTTTGAGCAAACTCTCACAAGCTACAAAACAATCATGTCATCATCAAAAGCCACATAATTTGGTGATAAAAGTTATGAAAGTTTAGTCAGAGAGAGAATTGCTTTGCAGCCCATCAAATTTCAAACACCATCTGAAAATCCATCCTGAAACATAAGTTTTAGCATTAGTTTTCTCACAAATTAAGAACACGTGCTGACATTTGGAGAAACATCGCTCTTTTCTGAACTCATAGTTCTGAATGACTTCCGATATTATATTGTAATATTGTCGTTAAAATCTTTCATCATGGAAGAGGTTCCTTGTATCACTTAGGCTACTATTAAATTTACGATCGATCACCTGTCATTAATGTCAGAAAAATTATGTCTGCAAAGTAGGCAAAGTTCATCTAACTGCAGTCTGGGCTATTGTTTAGTCAACAAGCTGAACAAAAGTAAAGGCTTCTTCAACTTCCATGTTAGAAGTAGACCAGTCTGCATTTTAATCCTAATCAGATTTGCAGACACAAGTCTTGGAATTTTACCACCAGGCCCGCCCGGAAGCGGGACGGGCAGGTCTCGCAGAACGGAATTCTCCACTGGCCATGGCTGGGATTTTATGGCCTCGCTGGGGCAAGACCGGAAATTCTCACCCGAGGTCAACGGAGATTTCCCCGTTGTCGGACTCTCGTCTGTGTCGATCCCATGGCAGGTGAGGCGGTAGAGTTTCGGCGTAGGTTAAAGTAAAAGAAATCGAGCAGGAGGGCATGTCCCTAACTTTCACTTTAAAAATGACTTCAGTGTGACTTGGGGGGGGGGGGGGGGGGGGGGGGGGGGGCGCGGGGGGTGGGGGGAGTGGGGGGTGGGGGGGGAAGGGGGGGTGGGGGGGGAAGGGGGGGTGGGGGGAGTGGGGGGGGAGTGGGGGGGGGGGGGGAGTGGGGGGGGGGAGTGGGGGTGGGGAATGACTTGGTTGCAACTCCAGAATCAGGATCTGAACAGCTGCAGCTAACAAAAACGGTAATAGAAAATAGTCAGAAACGATCAAATATAAATGACGATAAATATCAAACATTACCTGTTCCGACTGCAACTTTAATCGACAATGTATACCCGTATCGAACTCGACAAATAGGACGAATGACTGATTGGTCAGAGATGGAACACTGGCTGCCACTGAAATCGCCAGTTAGCTCTTGAATAAAAACCGTTTTTTCTGCTTCCAGGTAACCATTCTTGGTTTGACATCCAACGTGGATATGGAAGAAACCAGATCCTCTGTATGTGTGCAAAATCCTGAACGATCTAAAATAAATATACACAGTAATTGCATTTTAATATTCATTCATGGGGCATGGGCGTCGCTGGCTGGCCCAGCATTTATTGCCCGTCCCTAGTTGCCCCTGAACCGAGTGACTTGCTCAGCCATTTCAGAGGGCAGTCAACCACATTGCTGTGACTCTGGAATTACATGAAGGCCAGACCAGGTAAGGACAGCAGATTTCCTTCTCTAAAGGACATTAATGAACCAGATGGGTTTTTCCGACAATCAACAACAATTTCATGGTCATCAGTGGATTCTTAATTCCAGGTATCTTTTACTGAATTCAAATTCCACCATCTGCTGCTGCGGGATTCGAACCCGGGTCCCCAGAACATTAACTGAGTTTCTGGATTAATAGTCCAGCAATAATACAACTAGGCCATCGCCTCCCCGTTGATACAGTATCTGAAATATCCTTTGCTTTTATTATGTGCACTTCAAATTCAACAGCTTGCATTTATATAGCACCTTTAATGTAGCAAAGTGTCCTCATGCACTTTGCAGCAGTGTCATCAAACAAAATTTGACACTTGGTTACACAAGAGGAAGTTAGGACAGATGATTAGGCTTGATCAAAGAGGTAGATTTTAAGGAGTGTCTTAAAGGAGGAGAGAGAGGCAGAAATTTTGGGGAGTGAATTGCAGACTGTAGGCAGCTGAAGGTGAGGCCCCCAACAGTGGAGTGAATAACATGAGGAATGCACGAGGGGCCAAAACAGGCAGGGCTCAGGGATCTTGGAAGCTTGTATGATTGGAGGAGATTACCAGGATAGGGAGGGGTGAGGCCATGAAGGAATGAGGTGTTGCCTGTCAATGTAGGTGACTGAGCCTTTGGGTGAAGGCGATTGAGTGCGGGTTAGAATACAATTGGCAGAATTTTGGCTGAAGTCAACTTAATGTAGGGTAGAAAATGTGGCGGGGAGGGGTGGTGGGATGGTGGGGTGGGGGGGGGGTGGGAGGGGGGGGGGGAGGCTGAGCAGGAGAACATGTTTATCAGTTACACAGACCAAACTTATATCAATGGTACAAAATGCAAGACAGGCAACACTGTGCCACCATACACACACACACTGTGCACAGGTACTGATATCAGTTATGTAAGCCTTTGTATTGTGTTCATCATATTAATCATGTAATTGTGCTTTATTTTTTTCATATCGGACCCTCCAAAACCCCTGACTGACCTGAAATTCCAGCTCCATGGCACTCCTTTCTTGTGGGCTGTTGACATCCTGAGTGGCCTTATTCTGCTCCTATGTCTTATGGTCCCATCAGTGGCTAAACATTTAACCCTGCTGGGATTGCAGAGCTATTGGCCAAAAGCAGCCGGCGCATTCTAGTCTGTCTTCTGTGGGTCTGAGGGCGGGTAGCCGAGTGGATACTTCACGCCCCCCCCCCCCCCCCCCCCCCCCCCCCCCCCCCCCCTCACGCCCACCCACCTTAATATGGGTACCGAGTCAGGAGCTGGGTGGGAAGGCAGTGGGCTTGGCACCCATCATATTTTACAGGTCCCCTTGCCATGATCACACCTGGCAGGGGGCCATAGAATTCGGTCCCTTGGAAACTCCTCTGTTAATTATTCTTTATGGGAACTTCATTTTAATTGTGTTCACGTTTGCCTGCCATGTTTGTGGTTGGGAAGTAATCAGTGTTTTCGACGCTAAATACCATGGGGGAATTCTCCAGCTGTTAAAGTAAAGTTAAAGTTTATTTATTAGTCACAAGTCGGCGTACATTCACACTGCAATGAAGTTACTGTGAAAATCCCCTAGTCGCCACACTCCAGCGCCTGTTCGGGCACACTGAGGGAGAATTAAGCATGTCCAATGCACCGAACCAGTACATCTTTGGACTGTGTGAGGAAACTGGAGCACCTGGAGGAAACCCACGCAGACATGGGGAGAACGTGCAAACTCCACACAAACACTGACTCAAGCCAGGGATCGAACCCGGGTCCCTGGCACTATGAAGCAGCAGTGCTAACCACTGTGCCACCGTGCCACCCTGGCTAGTCATGCCAGTGGAATTCTCTGGTCCCGCTGCAGTGAACGGAGATTTGATTGAACGTCAAATTCTCCGTCCTCGCTTGCAGCGGGGCGTGAACGGTCAGAGAATTCCGGCCCGTGTATATTAGATGCTATTTAATGGTCTGAGATGATGGAACTTCATGCAGTTCCATATCTGGGTCACTGCCTTTGCGACGGGCATTGGTATGAAATGGGATTGAAGTACTTTACAAGGATTAGCACAACTCTCCTCCAGTTTTATGTACAGTGTTGGTACTGGTCCCACGACAAGTCCCAGGGTTGAGCCCAGCTGCTTTTTGTCATAGCCTCCTGTGAAGGAGCAATGCTGATCACACTAAAATGTATCACACCTCAACCACCCTCAACCCCATTACCAGACCACTTTCCTCTGTGCATAGTCTGATTTCTTTTGTGCCTCCTGTAGCCTTTTACAGTTCTCGTCACTGTCGGCCAAGTTATTTTTATCTTGTCAGCAAATTTTAAAATTTGAAGTTTCCAAGTCCAAATCATCAATATATATTGAGAACGAAAGTGGACCCTGCACTGATTCCCTGGCACATGAATTCCAACCTATCTCCAATCGGAGCATCACACTTTAACTCTAACCCTCTCTTTAACTCTAACCCTCTCTTCCCTGTTTGCCAAAGAGTAGAATAACTGGTTAATCCTGCTTCTGGTAACTGATGAAAGAACATTGGCCAGGAACTATCTGATGGGCAGAAAGTTTTGAGTTTAAGCAGGAACGAAGCAAGGCCTTAGACTCCGAGCTGGATTGTAGATGTCCTGACAGAGCGATGGTTGCTGTGTCTGAGATTATACTGGGCAGATTTTACCTTTTGACTATAACTTAGGACGAGCAATGGGAAGAAGACATTGTTTTTCAAAATCAAGATGCTTTATACCCCTGTTAATGTTTATGCTACTTACATTTATACTCAATAAGGAAAGGTGATGGCATTGTGGTATTGTCACTGGACTAGTAACCTGAAGACCCAGAGTAATGCTCTGGGGACCCAGATTCAAATCCTACCACGGCAGATGTTGAAATTTGAATTCAATATAAATCTGGAATTAAAAGTCTTATGATGACCATAAAACCGTTGTTGATTGTCATAAAAACCCATCTGGTTCACTAATATCCTTCAGGGAAGGAAATCTGCTGTCCTTACCTGGTCTGGCCTACATGTGAATCCAGAGCCACAGCAATGTGGTTGACTATATCCCTCAGAGATGGGCAATAAATGCTGGCCCAGTCAGCGATGCCCACATCCCATGAATGAATAAAAAAAATTATAAATGGCAGTTTTATCAAATGAGTTTAAAAATCAATTTCTAACAAATGAAAGGTATTTTTTTCTAAAGTAGATCTACTCACTGCTGTGGAACTTCTGTTTTAATCACGTGACCATCTCCTGTGTCTACGGAGCAATTGATTTTCGAAGGTATGTAATATGATTTCTCTGCTGAGATAGTGAGGATGTTCAGTCTTGAAGAGGTCGCTCCCTGTGACAGCTGCAGACCTGAACCAATAGAGCATTGTACTGAAGACATTACTATCAGAACAGCCCGAATGTATGAGAAGCGTTTCAATATCCTTTCTTATCCCGGCAGCTAACAATTATTGTATGCTCATTATTATTGGGTAAACTGTCCAAACAATATGGCAATCTAAAAGTAAACAGAATAAATCAGACACAGCATTGAACCAAGCATAAAGGCGCCATTTCATATTCCAGGAACCTGGAAGAGTACTCAGTTTATTAATATTTACTGACCACTATTGTTTGTTATGAACAAGCATTCATTTAATGATGGCAGTGGGATGTACTTAAGTGATTAATTGTTCACAGTTGATAAACACAATTTGCTAAATTAAATGGATATTGTATAATTGAGTCACCCAATACCTCTTCCGAATGAATAGAAGCATCAGAAACGTCATTTACAATTTGAGGATGGCTACTTGAGTGTCTAATGTTTCAAATAATAATTAATCATCTCAGTGAATGGTTTTTGCTAACTTTCCTTCCTATTTATTTATGCTATCCGCTCTGATTACAAAGTGCATTCTTAAAACTGAGAATACAAAAGAGCTTTATTCTGAACGGCTTTTCTCCTGTGTCACTGTGTACAGGTAATCATTAACGGTCTGGAGGTAACTTTTGACATGTTAACCATGAGGCCACTGTCCAGAATCACCCTGCGGCAAAGTGAGCTAATTAGGCATATTCCACGAGTTCCTTAGAAGCTGCAGCAGTAGAAGATTTCTCTAAATTAGCAGTTGTTTGGCTTCCCTCTTTAGAAAAAGAGTCCAGGTGATCTGAAGGCCAAAACAGTAGGAATTTATTGGATTTCTCTTTTTTTTGTGCAGTATTTTTAACATTGTTCAGTTAGTTTATGATTTTATACAAAATGAAGTGTGGGCCATGCTAGCTAATATTTTATGATGTGAGGGCATTATATATGAGAGGGCACAGCCTCAAAATAAAGGGGGGTCAGTTTAGGACAGAGTTGAGGAGGAACTTATTCTCTCAGAGGGTGGTGAATCTCTGGAATTCTCTGCCCACTGAAGTGGTGGAGGCTACCTCATTGAATTTGTTTAAATCACGGATAGATGGATTCCTGATCGGTAAGGGAATTAGGGGTTATAGAGATTAGGCGGGTAAGTGGAACTGATCCACTTCAGATCAGCCATGATCTTATTGAATGGCAGGGCAGGCTCGAGGGGCTAGATGGCCTACTCCTGCTCCTATTTCTTATGTTCTTATGTTCTTATATATGTATCAAATTATATTGGTCGAGGACACAGAAACAGGTAATTTGGTCCAATCAGCCTATGATGGTGTTTATACTGCTTCCTCTTACCTCCTCACCATCAAACCTTCTTAGCATTTCCTTCCATTTCCTTCTCCCTCATTTGCTAACCCAGCTTCCCCTAAAATGCATCTCTGCCATTTGCTCCCTAAGGTTGCACAGTCTCACCACTCATTGGTTACAGAAATTTCTCTTGAATTCCCAATTGGATTTATTAGTGACAAACATATAGGGTGGAATTTTCCCATCCTGCTCGCCACGGGAATTGTAGTGGGTGGGACAGGACCATGCAAATGTCTGTTGACCTCGGGCAGAATTTTCCGGTCTTGGGGCGAGCGCGGCCAAAAAGTCCGGCCCATAGTTACGACCTCTGGTTTTGGACTGCCTCACTGGTGGAAACATTTTCTCTGTGTTGATGCTATCAAACTCTTTCATGATCATCCAGACTTCTCTCTCCCCTCAGCTTTTTCTGTAGGAAAGAGACCCAGCCAGTTCAGCCTTTCCTGATAAATATGTCCTCCTAGTTTCTGGTATCATCCATGTGGAACTTATTTGTACCTTTGAAGTGGATTATAATCCTAGTCCCTTTTTGGGACTATTCTGGATCAGACATACTCCTCAGATGATGACTCCCACTCAAGGATGAGAAAGACAGGCCTCACAGACACTTGAATGGGTCTGAAGAACTAATCAAACTTTCATAAAAGGCAATGAATGACCAGAGAATACAGCCATCCTCCAGATAGCCTTTATGAACAAGTTTTAGCCAAATTATAACAACTGAGATATTATAAGGGGATGAACATCCCTCCTCAATGATAATAATCCTCCAGTGAAGGCTGGAGGGATCCTGGAATCCTGGAATCAGGACAAGGTCGCCATATTTACAGGTCTGTGGAGTCTCCCCAGCTCTGAGAAAATCTGGCCCCGCATCTCTACTTTCCAATTCTATCCCTCGAGAATGGAACCTTGGTGCCTGTTGACCTGTATTGTATTGATTTGTGGTTGTGTATCTCTAGACATTGTCCCTTTTCCCCTACTTACACTCTCATTAACCAAGCAGTATGTGACCTCTTCATTCTTTCAAAATGCACCATTTCACACTTCTCTATATTGAAATTAATTTGTCAGTTACTCACTTACCCATTTTGCAAAGTTATTAATATTTTCTTGTGTTTTGTCATTATTTTCCTCTGTTAACCATACCCCACAATTTGGCGTTGATTGCAAATTTTGAAATTGTGCTTCCAATTTCAAAGTTCACAGATTGTCAATGCAACATTGTGAATAACGGGGGTCTGTGCATTGGTCCTTGTGGAATGCAACTTTCCACCTTTCGCACTTTACTTTTCAATCAATTGTGGGATGTGTGCGTTAATCGCAGAGTCAGCAATTATTGTTCATCCCTAATTGTCCTTGAGAAGGTGATCAGCCATCTTTGTGAAGCAATGCTGTTAAAGTAGTGAATGGACTCCAACAACTCTGTTGGGTGGCAAGTTCCAGGCTTTTAACCCAGCGATAATGAAGAAACAGAAAGACATTTTCAGGGCAGGATGGTAAGTAATGTGGAGGAGAATTTGGTAGCTTTCCCATGCGTCTGGTAGCTGGGTAGTTTATTTAGGAGGTTTATTTTGAAGAAGTCTTGGTGAGTTGTTGAAGTGCAGCTTACAGATGGTACACAGTGCAGCCACGTTTTGCCAATGCTCGAGGGAGTGGATGTTTAAGTTGCTGAATCTATTGCTATTCAAGAGAACTGCTTTATCTTGGATGGTTCAAACTTCTTTTGAGGTGATTGGACTTGCATTTATTCAGGCATGTGGAAAATATTCCATCACACTCCTGACTTGTGCCTTGTATGCAAGGCAAAGACATTGGAGAGTAAGGAGCGTTACTCGTTGTTGAATTCCCAGGTTCAGAGCTCATCTTGTAGCCTCAGGCCGGAATGTTACCACTGTTCATGCTGGTGGGATTTTCCCATCCCACTGCAGCGAACCGAAATTTGTCTGGGTGCCAAATTCTCTGACCTCACTGTAGAGAAGCGTGGCATGAACAGCCGGTAAGATCACACCCTTAGTATTTTTGTGACTGATTCAGTTAAGTTTGCAGTCAATGTTGACTCCCAGGTTGTTCCAGTTCATTGAGGGGAGGAGGGGGGGGGGGGGGGGGGGGGGGAGGGGGGGGGGGGGGGAGAGTTATAAGATGGTAAAGCCATTAAAAGTCGAGAAGTTGGTTAAACTTTCTGTTTGCCCCTATTCTCATTTTTGTTTTAGAACCAGATTGCTTTCCATTCTGCAACCTATCCCATGTCTCCACAAGTTCTGACCTTTGCATGTGAAATCATAGAATCATAGAAACCCTTCAGTACAGAAAGAGGCCATTCGGCCCATCGAGTCTGCACCGACCACAATCCCACCCACGCCCTACCCCTACATATTTTACCCACTAATCTACGCATCTCAGGACACTAAGGGGCAATTTTAGCATGGCCAATCAACCTAACCCGCACATCTTTGGACTATGGGAGGAAACCGGAGCACCCGGAGGAAACCCACACGGACACGAGGAGAATGTGCAAACTCCACATAGACAGTGACCCAAGCCGGGAATCGAACCCAGGCCCCTGGAGCTGTGAAGCAGCAGTGCTAACCACTGTGCTACCGTGCCGCCCCATGTGTTTACCATGTTGTACAAAGACCGTATGAAAATCCAAATAAATTGCATGAACTACATTGGCAATGTCTACTCTTTCTGTTTCTTCTTCTAAGAATTCAGTAAGGTTGGTCAGGCAAGGCCTTCCCTTCTGAAATCTGTGCTGACTGCTCTTTATTTTATGATTAAATTTTGGATTTTTTTTGTTACATTTTTGAATAAAGATTTCATGATTTTTCCTATCACTAATTTGTGAGCTCCTTGCTTCAAATATAGGAATTCCGATTAACTATTTGTCAGTCCTCTGGCACTGTTCTCTTTTCATATATAAACATTTTATATATATGTAATATGCCTCTGCCAGTTCCTCCCTGTCAGCTTTTTACATACATGGATGCAATATATTTAGACCTGAGGTTTTATCTCCTTCCACCTTTTGTACTTTAAATATCTTTTATTCTCTTCTTCTAATATCATGCCCAATTTGTTAGTTTCCCTGGAAATTATTGATGCAAAGTAGCTATTTGATATATTTGCCATTTCATTTCATTATCTATGATTGTAACTTGGTTATCATATTTTATGGAGACGATGCATTGATTTTTCCGCTCCTGACACTGTGCAAAACCTGTGTCACGAGGACAAAATGAGAGATGTGCAGGGCCACAATTTTAAACTTGCCGGTTACCTGCTGCCTGCCAGAGTTGGCAAATATGACAGGCCACAACCTGACACTCACATAAAGTGACATTGGGCTCATTATTTAAGTGCCTGTTCCAAATACAGTTGTCCCTTTAGTTGCTATTTTCATTGAGGCAGGTGGCTTCCTGAAGGCTTTGGGAACCACACTACATAAGCCCATTTGCAAAACTTGGGTGGAGCCTGCTGTGGAGTCAGGAACTGTTTGACATGTAGGGCGGGATTTTACGACCTTGCTCTTCCTGAAACTGTAAAATTCCGCCCGAGGTCAATGGATTTTTCCGTGGTCCACCCCTTGCCTGCTCCGATTCCCATGGTGGGAGGGGTGGTAAAATTCCAGCTGTAAGCTCTTGCCAACCTTTAATTTGACCGGTGCTATATAAGAGTTCACATGCATTAGAGTACTTTATCAAGTGGATATTATCCTCTTCTGCTTTCAACAGTGTAGAGAATCCGGTTTTAATAATGTAGGTGCCTATGTTGTTTGATTTTCATGTTGAATTAAGGTCATGACATCTACTGATCCTTTGAGGTATTCCTACAGTATTCACTAAACATGAAAGCAATGAACCTTGTAATAGCACTGTCAAGTTTTTGAAAAACTCATGAAATTAAAACAGCCTTTCAAAACCCATTGAAAAACATTCCCCACAAGTTCATAAAACTGTCAATCAAACATAGACATCATGCTCCCATTGAAAAAAGCTGCAATCCAATTACCATTGCCTAATCTTGCTCAAACAAAATAGCAGGCAATGAAAACCACTTCAAAGAAAGATAACCTTATTACAAGCTCATGAAACTGCCAAACAAAGCCAGCAGTCCTCTTTGTGTTTGTGTTCACAGAGATGAGAATATTATTGAGACCTGGAGCTGTCAGACATTCATAATGAGATCATATGGAAAAAAAGTCTGGTCATTTGTTCAGCCTGCTTTGTTGATACAGTTGCCCGATAGTGTTGTTTATATTTTAGCTATCAGCAAAATCTGCTACATTGGGAACTTCAATATAGCATTATGAATTAGTACTTTTGATAGCAAGTTTATGCAAGTAAATTTTGGCATTTCAACATGCATAATTCTCATTAAGAGTTTATTTACAATGCAAAATATTTTGTTTTCTACTACCTCCTATTTGATTTCTATTTGTAAGACAGCCAACTCTTAGTGGAGATTTCACTACATGACTTCCTACCCCTAATCATATCCCCATTCCAGTGATATTCCCCCATCTTCAAGATTTATGTAACAAATGAAAATGTTGTTTTCCCTAGATTGCTCACAGCAGTTTCCAGGAGGTTATAGAGATGCCAAGGTTCCCCTGGAGAGATTGGCAAGCCTATTTGACCCATAGCATCAACAGACTATTTGTAAAAAGAAGATGAATAGGTGATCTATTCCCAGACTAATACTGTCACATAGTTGCACAGTAAGCACAGCCTAGTGAGTGACCCTGGTCAAAACAAAACTGCATGAAACGCTCCTACTCTCTAAATTGTGGATTAAAAAACACCCACGCAGTGATTGTGAAGTAGAAGCTACTGAAACGCTGCCAGGCACATTTAGTTCCCAAAGAATGGAATCATGTTATGAATGTGTTTTAGAAAAATGTGTTTGGAACAAATTGATTTCTTAACAAATACGTTTCTTAAGACAGTTCAATTTTGGGAGGAATTTAAAAGTAGTTCTTACCAAATTCACAGATGAATGGAAATGTTTTGCTACAACTGGTTGTGGCCCATTGTTGGTAGCTACTCTTCCATGAAATGTAGCCACAATTGGGTGATAAACTTGCTCCCTGTTCGGAAATCCCATCGCTGGGAAGCTGCATTGACCCATCCAGCCAGGAGAGCACTGAGTGTATGAACAGATTATTGTAAAAATGAGAACACCTCAAGGCAGATTAATATAGCCACGCATAAGTCAACTAACAGTTCCAATTCTCTAGCTGCTGAAGTACAGAAAATTAATCTCTAGCAGAATAAATGGAGTTAAATCACAATTACATTTCCTTAAAATACATCTCAGGGTAGTGAAGTTATTACTATTGCACCGGTCAGGAGGAGGTAATCAATAGAAACTTCAATTTTATTTCATATTATAAAGTAATTTACAAAATATTCTCACAAGCCCTCATTAGTTGTCAAAATGTGGAGATGCCGGCGTTGGACTGGGGTGAGCACAGTAAGAAGTCTCACAACACCAGGTTAAAGTCCAACAGGTTTATTTGGAATCACAAGCTTTCGGAGCGTTGCTCCTTCATCTGGTGATGATGAAAGATAACCTGATTCCAAATAAACCTGTTGGACTTTAACCTGATGTTGTGAGACTTCTTACAGTAGTTGTCAGGGTGGAGTACACCTCATTCGCTTACTTGTTCTGGTGCTGTGATAAAGATTTGAGAGAATATGCTGAGGAAAAAAGTAGAATTGTTGCCAGTATTTGATTTGGTCCCTCCGCTGTTTCATAACAGATGGCAGCCTAACCTATGTGGACATTGCAAAAGTTCCACCACAATCTGATCTTAAATAAAGCTTATGGTCCTGACATTCCCTATACACCAATCCTCTACTGCTCATGCGTCTGTCTCTTACCTGGGACATGGGAGCCCTCAGTTGATTTATTTGCCAGTGAAACTAAGCCAATCCACCACTCCTTATCGCTTGGTATTTGGGTCTGCAGAAATTTGCACATTTCTACATTCTGGATAACAGCGAGATTCCCTCCTCCTCGCTCACACTCTTTCTGTGCATCCGTAAACTTCAGCTCCTGTTCCATAAACTCATAGCACAAATTTTCAAATTCCTCCTGATGCTCCAAGCAAGGCGTTGCCTTAACATAAAAAGCAGAATAAGTCACAAGGAACAGCTGTATACTCATCCTGAATAAAGTCGAGCAAGAGTGGAACATGGCTTCCATCGTGATTTTGCTCATTTACTGAATCTAATACAATGATGTTCTCTGAAGGACTTTTATATCGTGTGCTTATTAGTTGATGATGGATCAAATTTCCAAATCAACAATTGAAATAATTGCTTGACTATATTGGGTATTAACTGGTGTATAGAGAATAATATAAATAATTAACCTCATCAAGTGTTTCAAATGACATTGTAAACAAGTCACTTTTTCTTTCCATGGCGAAGCCATTTAGTAAACATCCTTCATAATCACTGCCACATAACCATTATTTTTGCTACTGGTACATTTTCTGTCACATTGCACTCAGGAGGTTAAGACCAGTTACTGTATTCAGATCAAGCTAGGTTGAGCGTGGTGGGATAGTTGGGCCAAAGGGGGTGGGGGAAGGGATCGGGAGGGAAGTAAAGAGAGGGATAATTAAATAAAATTTATCATTACACCAACTCCACTTCTTACTTTATTTCCAGATCCTGGCAGTTTCACAGATGTGGTGACAGGAATAAAAGCCAAATAATGCATTCACAGGAGGAAACGTATTTATCAAAATGGCACAATGAGATGCAAAAATACAGGCCATTTGGGACTTCCCCGAACCAGAAAAGAGATTTAAAGATTGCTAAGCATGAGTGTTTTCTATTGTAAGTTTGTGCCAAACTTTAGTAGTGTGATAGCACTGCTCACAGGGCTCCTAAAAGAGAACAAGCTCTTTAACTAGACGGAGGACAGCCAAATGACATTCAACCAGTTAAAAACCGTGCTGATGACAAAGCCAGTGTTGGCAGCGCCAAATTACGACAAATAGTTTGAACGAGCGGTGAAGGATAGCGACATTGGTGTTGGAGCTATGTTGTTGCCAAGAAGATGGACTTGGCATCGAGAAGCTGGTGGAATACTTCTCAAGGAAATTAAATTGTTACCAACAGAAGTGTTCGACCATTGAGAAAAGGACTTCAAGCCTGGTACTGGTGTCACATCATTTCAAGATTTATGTTGTAAGCAACCCAGCAGAGGCAAGCATATAAGGGGCGGCACGGTAGCACAGTGGTTAGCACTGCTGCTTCACAGCTCCAGGGACCTGGGTTCGATTCCCGGCTTGGGTCACTGTCTGTGTGGAGTTTGCACATTCTCCTCGTGTCTGCGTGGGTTTCCTCCAGGTGCTCCGGTTTCCTCCCACAGTCCAAAGATGTGCGGGTTAGGTTGATTGACCATGCTATAAATTGCCCCTTAGTGTCCTGGGATGCGTAGATTAGTGGGTAAAATATGTAGGGATATGGGGGTAGGGCCTGGGTGGGATTGTGGTCGGTGCAGACTCGATGGGCTGAATGGCCTCTTTCTGTACTGTAGGCTTTCTATGATATACACACCCCTTGAAACTTCTGGAGAAATTTTGAGATCAGAACACCTGGTTATCCCAATGGAGTTTGCTATTGCAATCATTTAGCCTAAAAATCATTCATGTAGCCAGGAGAGTAAACATCACTGTGGATGCATTATCCTGAGTATAAAAGTAGATTTTTGGGAACAATGGGTGCAAACTTTCTGGGGCACCTTCTTGAATTTTTGTAACATTTAATAAGATAGAACAAGTAAGAAAAGGGGTAAGAAATGAAACATCTTTTAAATTAAAACATTTCATTTTCAAAAAGAGGAGACCTGCCAAGGATTTACCTCCCGGCAACAGTAAGAAAACTTTTAAATGGCCTGAAAGATAGAAATCTGCCCAGCAACAGTAACGGTCAGCATTTCCAAGGGTAGGTAAGCCTCATAAAGTGATCAGGACATTCCAAAGGCATGAGAGCATTTAAAGATGATCAGGTGTGAGTTGCACTAGGAGTAGAAACAGAATACTTAGATGACTGCTATAGAAATGTTGTTATCCAAGCAGAAACAGTTTACCTAAGTGACTGGGTGATTCAAGGCTATTCAAATGCTAATCTCCACAAAAGGAAAGAATTTGAGATACGTAGATAGCCAAATCGCGAGGTTAAAATAACAAAGGGGGAAACAGTATAACTGTTGCGCATGCCCCCCACCCCATCCCCTCAGAAGCAGATAGGCCAGTCCACACCTCTCACAGCCAGAGGCCAATCCATATCCCACAGCCAGGAGGCTAGGACCCATCTCACAGCCAAGGGATCCCGTGAGATATTATCATGTTGCATCTAAGATTTAGAGCCAAGGAATTGCAGGAAACCTTCATAAAGACTGTTTAATATCTTCACTGGATCAGGAAAAGATGTTTCCCAGGCTTGATCATCAGCCCTGTATTGTGTGGTAACTATAAGCTGGGTTTAACTTATAGAATTATTTAATGTGGATGTTGTTTGGGAAAGGAAAGTTTTAGTGAGTTCAGGGATTGCAGATATATTTTGGAACATATATATAAACCGTGTGTGTGTTTAGTTATTCATATACTTAAGTGTCTTAGAGTATTGTAGTCCTTTTCATTTTGTATTTTTCTTTTTGTTTAAGTTAATAAATATTATTGTAATTGTTTATATGATGACTGGACTGGTTCCTCACCAAGGTTTTACCTTTCCTTTTACCTTTCCACACAAAGATTTCTAAGCTCCATTCTTGAAGAACACACTTTGGGAATCTTCTCCCAGTCATTGTCTTCTTTCAGATGCCTTCACCAAGAATCGACCTCCAGGATTTCAACCTCTCCTCTCAGTATTCCTCTGCCCTGGATCGCCATGTGCATTCAAGCTTCCACATAATCTCAGATACACAGCCACGCCAACAGAACACCACTGCTTCAAAAGCTCCATTAACATAAGAACATAAGAAATAGGAGCAGGAGTAGGCCATCTAGCCCCTCGAGCCTGCCCCGTCATTCAATAAGATCATGGCTGATCTGAAGTGGATCAGTTCCACTTACCCGCCTGATCCCTATAACCCCTAATTCCCTTACTGATCAGGAATCCATCCATCCGTGATTTAAACATATTCAACGAGGTAGCCTCCACCACTTCAGTGGGCAGAGAATTCCAGAGATTCACTACCCTCTAAGAGAAGAAGTTCCTCCTCAACTCTGTCCTAAACTGACCCCCCATTATTTTGAGGCTGTGCCCTCTAGTTCTAGCTTCCTTTCTAAGTGGAAAGAATCTCTTCACCTCTACCCTATCCAGCCCCTTCATTATCTTATAGGTCTCTATAAGATCCCCCCTCAGCCTTCTAAATTCCAACGAGTACAAACCCAACCTGCTCAGTCTCTCCTCATAATCAACACCCCTCATCTCTGGTATCAACCTGGTGAACCTTCTCAGCACTCCCTCCAAGGCCAATATATCCTTCTGCAAATAAGGGGACCAATACTGCACACAGTATTCCAGCTGCGGCTTCTCCAATGCCCTGTACAGATGCAGCAAGACATCTCTGCTTTTATATTCTATCCCCCTTGCGATATAGGCCAACATCCCATTTGCCTTCTTGATCACCTGTTGCACCTGCAGACTGGGTTTTTGCGTCTCATGCACAAGGACCCCCAGGTCCCTTTGCACAGTAGCATGTTGTAATTTTTTTCCATTTAGATAATAATCCAATTTGCTATTATTTCCTCCAAAGTGAATAACCTCGCATTTGTCAACGTTATACTCCATTTGCCAGATCCTCGCCCACTCACTCAGCCTGTCCAAATCTCTCTGCAGACCTTCTATGCTCTCCACACGATTCACTTTTCCACTTATCTTTGTGTCGTCTGCAAACTTTGTTACCCTACACTCAGTCCCCTCCTCCAGATCGTCTAAATAAATGGTAAATAGTTGAGGCCCCAGTACCGATCCCTGCGGCACGCCACTAGTTACCATCTGCCAACCAGAAAGTTGTCATCAGACTTAGGACCACCTCGGATATCTTGTTTCTCCCTGGCCGACTTCTCCAGCTCTCTACCTTGCAGCCCTGTCATTAACTAGAAGCCTTTCTCTGTCCCTTTCCACCAAACAGAAACATGTGTGCAGAACTTGGCTATCAGTCTCTGCTCAGTGACTCTGCGTTGTCGTGTGTCATGAAGGCCGCCTTGGAGAACGCTTACCCAAAGATCAGAGGCCGAATGCCAGTGACCGCTGAAGTGTTCCCCAACAGGAAGAGAACACTCTTGCCTGGTGATTGTCGAGCGGTGTTCATTCATCCATTGTCGTAGCGTCTGCATGGTCTCCCCAATGTACCATGCCTTGGGACATCCTTTCCTGCAGCGTATCAGGTAGACAACGTTGGCTGAGTTGCAAGAGTATGTACCGTGTACCTGGTGGATGGTGTTCTCACGTGAGATGATGGCATCCATGTCGATGATCCAGCACGTCTTGCAGAGGTTGCTGTGGCAGGGTTGTGTGGTGTCGTGGTCACTGTTCTCCTGAAGGCTGGGTAGTTTGCTGCGGACAATGGTCTGTTCGAGGTTGTGCGGTTGTTTGAAGGCAAGAAATGGGGGTGTGGGGATGGCCTTGGCGAGATGTTCATCTTCATCAATGACATGTTGAAGGCTCCGGAGAAGATGTCGTAGCTTCTCCGCTCCGGGGAAGTACTGGACGACGAAGGGTACTCTGTCTGCCGTGTCCCGTCTTTGTCTTCTGAGGAGGTCAGTGCGGTTATTCGCTGTGGTGCGTCGGAACTGTCGATCGATGAGTCAAGCGCCTTATCCTGTTCTTATGAGGGCATCTTTCAGTGTCTGGAGGTGTCTGTTGCGATCCTCCTCATCTGAGCAGATCCTGTGTATACGGAGGGCTTGTCCGTAGGGGATGGCTTCTTTAACGTGTTTAGGGTGGAAGCTGGAGAAGTGGAGCATCGTGAGGTTATCTGTGGGCATGTGGTACAGTGAGGTGCTGAGGTGACCGTCCTTGATGGAGATGCATGTGTCCAAGAATGCAACCGATTCCGGAGAGTAGTCCATGGTGAGTCTGATGGTGGGATGGAACTTGTTGATGTCATCATATAGTTGTTTCAGTGATTGTTCACCATGAGTCCAAAGGAAGAAAATGTCATTGATGTATCGAGTGTATAGCATCGGTTGAAGGTCCTGTGCATGAAGATGTTGGCATATTGAGGTGCGAATTTGGTCCCCATGGCTGTTCCGTGTGTCTAGATGAAGAACTGGTTGTTGAAGGTGAAGACATTGTGGTCCAGGATGAAGCGGATGAGTTGTAAAATTGCATCTGGAAACTGGCAGTTGTCGGCGTTGAGTACTGAGGCCGTTGCAGTAATGCCATAGTCGTGGCGGATGCTGGTATAGAGTGCCAAGACATCCATTGTGACGAGGAGTGCTCCTGGTTCAACTGCTCCATGTGTGCTGAGTTTCTGTAGGAAGTCCGTAGTGTCGCGACAAAAGCTGGGGGTTCTTTGTACAATGGGTTTCAGGATGCCCTCGACGTAGCTGGAGAGGTTCTCGCACAGGGTCCCATTGCCCGATACGATGGGACGGCCGGGTGTGTTTGCCTTGTGTATCTTCGTGAGGCAGTAGAGATCTCCAACGCGGGGAGTACGTGGGATGAGAGCACGGAGGGTGTTCTGAAGGTCCGGATCAAAGGTCTTGATCAGTCTGTTGAGTTGACGGGTGTGTTCTTTGGTTGGATCTGCGGGTAACTGTCTGTAGTGTTCCTCGTTGTTTAGTAATCTTGACAGTAATCCGTTCTGTTCAGTATGACGATGGCCCCTCCTTTGTCTGCTGATTTGATGACAATGTTGCGGTTGGTCTTGAGAGTGCGGATGGCGTTGCGTTGTGCCTAGGGTGATGTTCGGGGCTGTCTTGTGAGTGCGGCTGATGAATCTGGTGTTGACGCACCTCCTGACGGCTTGGGCATACATGTCAAGTCGAGGGCAGCGGCCTTCCGGAGGAGTCCAATTTGACTCTTTCCTCTTCGGTTGCTGCACTACGGATCTCTCTGTCGGCTGTTCCGGTTCATTGGCTGTCTCATTGTGTTCGCTGTTGGCCTCTTGGGGTTTGTGGAAGAACACCCGCAGCCTCATTCGCCTGATGAATTCCTGTGTGTCTGCTGCGAGACTGATGGGGTCGATTTTGGTGGTGGGGCAGAAATTGAGCCCTCGGCTGAGAACTTCGATTTCATCTGGTTGAAGTGTGTAGTCCGACAAGTTGACAATGGACTTCCCTGCAGTGGTACTGTTTTCTACTGTGGTACCGGGGGAGGCTTGGTTGCTGCTAGTGGTGGCCCACGACTTGCCTGGGCTTGCAAAATCTCACTAACTGTTCTGTCTGGAGACAATACACATCTCTTTAACCTGTGCTTAACGCTCTCTCCACTCACATTGTCTGTACCTTTAAGACTTGATTACCTGTAAAGACTCGCATTCCAACCATTATTTTGTAAATTGAGTTTGTGTCTTTCTATGTCCTGTTTGTGAACAGAACTCCCACTCACCTGACGAAGGAGCAGCGCTCCGAAAGCTTGTGGCTTTTGCTACCAATTAAACCTATTGGACTTTAACCTGGTGTTGTGAGGCTTCTTACTGTGTTAAAGATTGTCAGATGGGTTTAGGGATTGTAATTTGAAATTCAACATTTTTGTCTGAAAGGCACAAAATTGAGGGCACAGGCAGCAAGGTACAAATGATTCTTCCTTTAGCTTCAACTTTTAATTCAGAGACATGAGCGCACAGAATAGTTCGGCAGCCGGGTCCGCACACAGTAAACTCGTAGTTTGGCAATGCGCTGTCTACAAGCCCGGCGGCTGCTGCCAAGGGGCGGTCACCCTCGTTGCTACACTTCCTGTTTGGTCTTGCCTGTTCCGGATCCACAGAAAGGCAAGACGCTGTCGGGGAAGACGGTAGGCCGGCAACACAATGAAGGTAAAAGTAGAATGCGAGAGCACATTGCAACAAAGTAGCGCGGTCCGGTCAGCGCCTGGTCTTCCGGGCGGTGCAGTCTGGGCTCACCTTCCTGTTCGAACTTTGCTGTATTTCCCTGATGTTAGTGAAATCATACATTCTGTACTTTACTGTCATTAATGAACACACTTCCCGCACGTTACTGATATTAGTGAACACACTTTCAGCACGTTACTGATATTAGTGAACACACTTTCAGCACGTTACTGATATTAGTGAACACACTTTCAGCACGTTACTTATAGTGTGCTTACATACTCCCAGTGGTAGTAAGAGGGTTCAGAACTAAAGGAAGCAATGAATGCACTGTGAACATTACCAAATGTATCTTTTATTTTTGCATGAGCCCACTTGCAATATCATGGATAAAAATCTCCACATGCTTTCGTGAAACCACATGAAGTTAAATGTTATTGCATGAATTAATACAGGTATGCATGTGAATGGCTTTAAAATTTTCATTGAATTTGTAATTCTTCTTGGACATTTGCAGTTATGTACATTTTGCAAAAGTTCAAAACATTGTTCTATGAATGTGATTAAAAATCTTGGTTTCCCCGGGGAGCTGACCGGTTTTGAATGGGTTAAAATTGTTGTGCCAAGTGTCTGATGGGCCTGGATCTTGTTTCATTCTTCTGTCTCTCTTCACTCACAATTCCTCAGTGGCTGTGAAATGTTCATTTTCTAAGGCTACGTTGTCCCTTCTCAAACCAATCAAAGTCCCAAACACTGGAATTCCTTGAAATTCCCTGAAAGTGTCGTTCTTCCCAGCTTCCCTGTATACTAATGACTAATCTTCAGAATTCCTCAGCTCCCCATCTTCAAATCCTTCTTCAGCCTGCTGAATAGAGGCATCTTCGTCTTCAATTGTACATCCCAATACTCTGCCTCTGGTTTACCAACCCTCACCCTAACTCATCGTTGTCTCCTCTGCACCATCTGAGGATGACCGTTCAGTCATGCTGCCTCAATTTTCCACCTTCCCCCTCCTCTCCCCACCCCAGTTCAAAAAATACTTCACTTTGCTGTCTTCTTTCTCACGTTCTTCCTTTGACTGTTGTAAGATTCCTCCTTTTTCTGTGCAATATCTCTCCGCCTCGTAAAGCCCTCTGCAATATTCTGCTACCCTTCTCCATAAACGCCAGTGGTCCACAAAAATAAAAAGAGACCACCAGGAGCCATATTATTTTTTATTCATTTGTGGGACATGGGCCAGCATTTATTGCCCATCCCTAGTTGCCCTAAGGGCAGCTGTGAGTCAACCACATTGTTGTGGCTCTCGAGTCAGATGAAGGCCAGATCTGGTAAGGATTTCTTTCCTTAAAGGACATTAAGTTTAAGTTTATTTAGTGTCACAGGTAGGCTTATGTTAACACTGCACTGAATTTGCTGTGAAAATCCCCTAGTCACCACACTCCGGCGCCTGTTCGGGTATACTGAGGGAGAATTCAGCATGGCCAATGCACCTAACCAGCACGTCTTTTGGACTATGGGAGGAAACTGGAGCACCCGGAGGAAACCCACGCAGACACGGGGAGAATGTGCAGACCCCACACAGACAGTGACCCAAGCCAGGAATCGAACCCGGGTCTCTGGCGCTGTGAGACAGCAGTGCTAACCGCTGTGCCACTATGCCACCATAACCAGATGGGTTTTTCCGACAATCGACAGTGGTTTCATGGTCATCGTAAGACTTTTAATTCCAGATATTTTTGTTGAATTCAAATTTCACCATCTGTCGCGGCGGGATTCAAACTCGGGTCCCCAGAACATTAGCTGAGTTTCTGGATATTTAGTGTAGCGATAATACCACTAGGCCATTACCTCCTGATTGAAACCCTCCTGCAAATATTCACATTGGGTAACAGTGGGAAAGATATCCTCTCTAGTTTTTTGGATTGAATTTCAGTATTTTGATTCTCCTCACCACAGAGACGCTTGCGGGAGGCAGTCCAAGTGCTGGGTGGTGGCACTTGCCTGTTTTTCACCTATTGCACTGCTATTGGGGATGAGAAGTTTTATGCCAAGCACCTGATGCCTACTATGCGGAAGATCGTGGATCCAGAAATGGCGCATATTCTCGCTATCCGGTTTATTTCGTGGGGATTATTCCCGTGGGCAAGACGCGCGGATTCCTCTGCTCTGGTAAGTACTCCATGAGGTACAATACACAACCCCCCTGTCGCCACCAAAAGTATCCTGAACACTCCCGTGGGCTGTTGAATTTTAGCAATTCGTGAAGTGAATGCACACCTTTTATTGGCTTTATTAACCGCATTTTGATTTTGCTGTGGATCGTGTTCTCACTAATCTTAGGACTTCTGATCATCCACTTCCATCGTTCAAGTATTTGAAATTATTGCTCTGCTCGCTATGCAATCCTCCATTGATCCCGTTCCTGCTGTTGTCGGACTGGGGAATCTGGAATAATCTCAGGACAGTTTGTTATAGTGAGCACAACTGTCCCGTGAATCATAGAAATCATAGAAACCCTACAGTACAGAAGGAGGCCATTCGGCCCATCGAGTCTGCACCGACCACAATCCCACCCAGGCCCTACCCCCACATATTTACCCACTAATCCCTCTAACCTACGCACCTCAGGACTCTAAGGGGCAATTTTTAACCTGGCCAATCAACCTAACCCGCACATCTTTGGACTGTGGGAGGAAACCGGAGCACCCGGAGGAAACCCACGCAGACACGAGGAGAATGTGCAAACTCCACACAGACAGTGACCTGAGCCGGGAATCGAACCCGGGACCCTGGAGCTGTGAAGCAGCAGTGCTAACCACTGTGCTACCGTGCCGCCCTTACTGGCCATCCACAACGATTGCCCAATACTCCCCTCTCCAAATCACTGGAGACTGGACCAGTGACCCATAATGCACAGCAGGACTCCGCACAGGTCTCGACGTGCCATCCAGTTGCAGTGAACGGGGATTTGGCTGAGTACCAAATTCTCCGATCTCGCTACAGCGGGAACGTGGCGTGAATGGCCAGTAAGATCTCAACTTTCCTCCTATCTGCAATAGTTTTTATAATTAATAAAGTGAAGTGTTCAAAGAAAACGGGAGAAAAAAACATTCTTTTTTAAGTGCCCTCCTGGCTAACTTGCAACAAGGTTCGGGAGATGTATTCTGGAGAGCCCAGGACGATCTGGGAAGGTAGACAGTCCTGTGTGTGTGTGTGTGTGTGTGGAATAACTGGCTGCTGAATATTTGAGTTTTTGCCTCATTCACCAGCGATCACTGACCTGTTTCAGGAGGTGAATGTGTTTGGCCAAAAGTTCAAGAACCCGGTGGGAGTTGCGGCCGGGTTCGACAAACACGGCGAAGCAGTGGATGGCCTTTACAAGATGGGGTTCGGATTTGTGGAGGTCGGAAGCGTCACACCAAAACCCCAGGAAGGAAACTCCAGGCCCAGGCTTTTCAGACTGGAGCCTGATCAGGCCGTCATCAATAGGTACGCCCCAAGGTGCTGTGAATATAACTTCCTGTGTTATAGTTTGTGGGAAATATTTTGTGGGGGGGTGGGGGCTGGGTGCGAGTGAAACCAGTGATTCGGTTTCACCACAAAGTGAAGGAATTTCCAGAAATTATTGCTGCAGGTCACATCCCTGGGTTATACGTCACAGGAATACATGGATATATACACACAAACATACAAATTAAGAGCAGGAGTAGGCCACTTGGCCCCTCAAACCTGCTCTGCCATTGGCATGTCAGCTACGACTCTCTCCAACTTTTACAGATGCACCATAGAAAGCATTCTTTCTGGTTGTATCACAGCTTGGTATGGCTCCTGCTCTGCCCAAGACCGCAAGAAATTACAAAGGATTGTGAATAAAGCCCAGTCCATCACGCAAACCAGCCTCCCATCCATTGACTCTGTCTTCCCACTGCCTTGGAAAAGCAGCCAGCATAATTAAGGACCCCATGCACCCCGGACATTCTCTCTTCCACCTTCTTCCATCGGGAAAAAGATACAAAAGTCTGAGGTCATGTTCCAACCGACTCAAGAACAGCTTCTTCCCTGCTGCTGCTCAGACTTTTGAATGGACTTACCTCGCACTAAGTTGATCTTTCTCTACACCTTAGCTTTGACTGTAACACTGCATTCTGCACCCTCTCCTTTCCTTCTCTATGAATGGTATGCCTTGTCTGTATAGTGCGCAAGAAACAATACTTTTCACTGTATACCAATACATGTGACAATAATGAATCAAATCAGTAAAATCATGGCTGATCTAATTTTAACCTCAGATTCACATTCCTGCCTACACCTGATAGCCTCCTCCACCCCCCACGGCTTATCAAGAATCCTTCTACTTCTGTCTTAAAAGGTATTGAGGAAGAGAATTTCAAAGCTTCTACTCTGAGAGAAAAACTGTTTCCTCATCATTGGAGAAGACAGTGGAGCAGTGGTACTTTCTCCAAGGCGGCCTTCACGACACATGACAGTGCAGAGTCGCTGAGCAGAAACTGATAGCCAAGTTCCGCACACATGAAGACGGCCTAAACCGGGATGTTGGATTTATGTCACATTATCAGTAACCCCCACAGCTTGCCCCTGGTCTTGCAGAATCTCACTAGCTGTTCTGTCTGGAGACAATACACATCTCTTTAACCTGTGTTGAATGCTCCCTCCACCCACATTGTCTGTACCTTTAAGACCTGGCTGGCTGTAGAGATTTGCATTCTAATTAGTATTCTGTAACTTGATTTCTGTGTCTGTGCACTGTTTGAGAGCACATTTCCACTCCATCTGACGAAGGAGCAGTGCTCTGAAAGATTATGGTATTTGCTACCAAATAACCCTGTTGGACTTTAACCTGGTGTTGTGAGACTTCTTACTGTGTTCACCCCAGTCCAACGCCGGCATCTACACAACTGGACTAGAGCCCAGAGGCCGAGGAAAATGCTCTTGAGACACAGGCTCAGATCTCACCGTAGCAGCTGGTGGAATTTAAATGCCATGAATAAATTCTGGAATTGAAAGCTAGCCTCAGTAATGGTGATCACAAAACTGCCGTTGATTGTTGTAGAAGCTCGTGTGGTTCAATATTGTCCTTTATGGAAGGAAAGCTGCCTAACTAGCCTCTCGATTCAAAAGCAGCAAATATTGGCCTTTCCACCAATGCCCACTTTATGTGAAAGAATAAATTTTGAACAAAATGATCAATGCACCTATTACACAGAATTACTCAACATCTGAACATAATAAAACTTCCCACAGAGCGTTATAAAACAGACTTTGATGCTAAGTCACATGGCCAAAAGCTTGGTCAAACAAGTAGACTTCATTTTTTGATTTGATTTATTATTGCCACATGTATTTGTATACAGTGAAAAGTATTGTTTTTGCGCGCTATACAGACAAAGCATACCATTCATAGAGAAGGAAAGGTGAGGCTGCAGAATATAGTGTTATAGACATGATCATCTTAATATAAGGTAGGCCCATTCAAAAGTCTGATGGCAGCAGGGAAGTGTGGCACAGCTCCAGGGACCTGGGTTCGATTGCCGGCTTGGGTCACTGTCTGTGTGGAGTTTGCACGTTGTCCCTGTGTCTGCGTGGGTTTCCTCTGGGTGCTCCGGTTCCTTCCCACAGTCCAAAGATGTGCGGGTTAGGTGCATTGGCCATGCTAAATTGCCCCTTATTGTCCCGGGACGCGTAGATTGGAGGGATTACCGGGTAAATGTTTGGGATTACAGGCATATGACCTAGGTGGGATTGCTGTTGGTGTAGACTTGATGGACTGAATGGCCTCCTTCTGCACTGTAGGGATTCTATGCCTTACTCTGCTGTGTTGCTCTTAAAGGAACAATCACCACCTCTCTAAAGGGAGGCAGAGAAGCCTGAGGAGAGAATTTCAGAGCTTGGGGCACGGGCAGCTAAAGGTGTGGCCACCAATAACTGAGGAAGCTCAAGAGGCCGAGTTAGATGAGGGGAGATATCTTGGAGGGTTGTAGGGCTGGAGGAGATTACAGACAGGGAGGGGAATGCAGTGGATGAGAATTCTAAAGTTAAGTTGTTGCTTGACATGGAGTCAGTGTAAGAATCGTAGAATCCTACAGTGCAGAAGGAGGCCATTCAGCCCATCGAGTCTGCACCAAACTCAATCCCACCCAGGCCCTATCCCCATAACCTCATGCATTTACCCTAGCTAGTCCCCCTGACACTAAGGGGCAATTTAGCATGGCCAATCCACCTAACCCGCACATCTTTGGACTGTGGGAGGAAACCGGAGCACCCGGAGGAAATCCACACAGACACGGGGAGAACGTGCAAACTCCGCACAGACAGTGACCCCAAGCCGGGAATGGAACCTGGGTCCCTGGCGCTGTGAGGCAGCAGTGCTAACCACTGTGCCACCGTGCCGCAAGCGTGAGCAGAACCTGGTGTGAATGAAGGAACAAGCAGCGAGGATTCGGATGATCACAAGTTTACAGCGGGAGAATGTGGGAAGCTGGCCAGGGATGCATTGGAACTGTCAAGTCTAAAGTAATAAAAGCACGAAAGAGGCCTTTCAGCGTCCGATGAACTGAGACACGGACCAAGCTGATGAAATAGATGGTCTTGGTGATGGCGTAGGTAGGTGGTCGACGGTTCATCTAGGCTTTGGAGTTTAAACACCAGCATAGATCTAGGCGTCAGATAAGTTTGTAAAGAATCTGATTCAGCCTCTGAAAGTTGGCAGCAAGTGGGCTGGAGTCGGTAGCTAAAGAACAGAGTTTGTAGCGGGAACTGAAGACCAACAGCTTCAATCCTCCTCGTATTTAGTTGGAGGAAATTTCTGCTCATCTAGTACAAGATCTCGGCTAGGCTGTCCAAGAGTTCAGTGACAGTGCAGGAGGGGAGGGAAGGGGTGGCGGTGAGAGTTAGATCAGGGTTAATGTGAAAACCGAGTGTGTGCATTAAGGACTTTCTCAGTTAGGGTTTAATTTTGAAGGAATTGATCTATGCTGGTGTTTAAACTCCAAAGCCTCAGTCTACAAGCAGAAGGGAGCAAGATGTAGCCATGCTCAACCAGAATCCCATTCCTGATCCTTGGAGCTAATGGTGGCAGATCAGGGCCATAGGAGTGATTGGAACCCACAAACAATTTATACCACAGTATGTCTTATTGAAAATGATCCCCATTTACGTTATTGGGAGTGGGGAGTTACTCCCCCACATCTGGGATCTCTCCCAATGTTCAGTCCTGATGCCCCCGGTGATGAGATGTGGAGATTGTGTCACACAAAATACTGGGAATCTCTTCCAATATCTGATCCTGGGGTGTATTCCTGCAACGACTGAATTGGAGTGAGAAGATTCTCTCATTAAATGGGACAGGAAATCTCCCTTATTAGACAGTCCTGAGCTGTATTCCTGGGTTCAGGTCAGGTGCTGTGTACCTCCCGGGACGGTGTATGAACAAGCAAAAGTTTAAAAAAGTTTATTGATTAGTGTTGCAGGTAGGCTTACATTAACACTGCAATGAAGTTACTGTGAAAATCCCCTAGTCGCCACACTCTGGCGCCTGTTCAGGTACACTGAGGGAGAATTTAGCATGGCCAATGCACCTAATCAGCACATTTTTCGGACTGTGGGAGGAATCCGGAGCACCCGGAGGAAACCCACACAGACATGGGGAGAATGTACAAACTCCACACAGTGACCCAAACCGGGAATCGAACCCAGATCCCTGGCACTGTGAGGCAGCAGTGCAAAGCACTCCTTTGGAGAGTAGCAATACCAAGATTTTAGTGTTTTTCTTTTGTCTTTTTATCGTTCTTTTAGAAAATGCCTTTTTAAATGTGTTTCTTTTTAATCCAGGTATGGTTTTAATAGTCACGGTTATGCTGCTGTTCAACAGAGGCTTAAAGCACGGTCAGAGATCCAGGAACAGTTTACCAAAGGTAAGAGTTGGATTTGATTTGATTTAGTTTATTATTGTCACATGTATTAACATACAGTGAAAAGTATTGTTTCTTGCGCGCTATACAGACAAAGCATACCGTTCATAGAGAAGGAAAGGAGAGGGTTCAGAATGTAGAGTTACAGTCATAGCTAGGGTGTAGAGAAAGATCAACTTAATGCAAGGTAGGTCCATTCAAATGCACCAGGGAAGAAGCTGTTCTTGAGTCGGTTGGAACGTGTCCTCAGACTTTTGTATCTTTTTCCTGACAGAAGAAGGTGGAAGGGAGAATGTCCGGGGTGCGTGGGGTCCTTAATTATACTGGCTGTTTTGCTGAGGCAGCGGGAAGTGTAGACAGAGTCAGTGGATGGGAGGCCGGGTTTGCGTGATGGATTGGGCTACATTCGCTACCCTTTGTAGTTCCTTGCGGTCTTGGGCAGAGCAGGAGCCATACCAAGCTGTGATACAACCAGAAAGAATGCTTTCTATGGTGCATCTGTAAAGTGAGAGTCGTAGCTGACATGCCAAATTTGCATAGTCTCCTGAGAATTTCTGGTGCAGAGTCATTTGGGTTTGAAACATTAACTCTGTTTCTCTCTCCACAGGCGCCGCCAGACTGGTTGAGTTTTTCCAGCACTTTGTGTTTCTATTTCAGATTTCCAGCCTCCGCGGTATTTTGCGTTTGATTATGGTGACTGACTTGTACTGCACTGCTTTTGTTTCTCAGACCTGTCTCACTCTGTATTCCTTCAGTTTATTCTGTTTTGTTTAGACACAAACCCTTGTCCAGCTTTGTTTTTCTGTCTAGTTTGTGCGCAGTTTGCAAAATGTACCTCGAGGTGCAGATATTGAAATTCGAACAATTCAGCGGGGAGGGGGGAGTGGAAGAGGCAGCCTTGAGTGTAATACCGTTTCCAGTCACATGGTGGCAGCAGGGTTCATTCATGTCACACAATACCTGAAAGAAGCTTTGACTGCAACTACTGATGATCTGATGCAACAAACTAAAAATACTTTAAATACTCTGCAGGTCAGTCCCCATCCTGTGCAGGGCAACAAATAAATCAATGTTTCAAGTCTGGATACTTATCAGAATTGGAAGATCTGAAATCGTTACTTCCCAGTTTCAGATTTGGAAGTCCAAAGATGGGGAGGGGAATCCCTCTCGGCTGTTCAAAGTTCAAAATTTGGAGGACAATTGCCCAAAAGTGCTAACTTCGTCTGGGCAGCTGTCCTGCACTGGGAACCATCTGAAAGTGTGATTTAAATCGCAAACATGGGATGGTTCCTACTGTGTTATACAAATAATTACACGCAAACTCTTCTAACGTCTGGTAACTATCGTAAAGACACTGTCCAGCTCCCCCACAGGACTACCCCATGTCCCCCCACCCCCAACCCGACTCCCCCCCCCCCCCCCCCGCCACACCCCACACCCTGCAGTCCTTATCCCATCCCCAAGTCCCATTCACTCCCCTGAGATACCTATCCACCTTACAGAATACTGAGAGGCCCAGATAGAGTGGACACGGAGAGGATGTTTCCACTCGTGGGAGAGACTGGAATTCAAGGGAACAACCTCAGGATGAAGGGACGCTCCTTTAAAACTGAGATGAGGAGGAATTTCTTCAGCCAGAGGGTGGTGAATCTGAGGAACTCATTGCCACAGAGGGCTGTGGAGCCCAGGTCTTTGAGTGTCTTTAAGGCAGAGATAGATAGGTTCTTGATCAATAAGGGGATCAAGGGTGATGGGGAGAAGGCAGGAGAATGAGGATGAGAATCATATCAGCCATAATCGAATGGCGGAGCAGATTTGATGGGCCGAATGGCCTAATTCTGCTCCTATACCTTATGTTCTTATCTGCTCCCTGATCTGTAAGCTTTGATGGAAATTTTAAACTTACAGCAGCGAGGGTTGTTTAAAAAAAGGGGGGTGTCCTCCTTCAATCCGACTCTGCTGGACTACAACACTTGGCCTTGAGGGCACGCTGCGCTGCCTGGGTCTCACTCAGCTGAGTTGCAAAGTGGGGCGAGACTGGTGCAGGAGAAATTTCACACAAATGATCGGGTATGGAGTGACAGTCTGATGCTGACTGCCACGCCAAGGGAGTTACAACCCATTCATTCTTGATTCTTCCTCAACCTAATCTTCCGAGTGTTTCCAGCATTTTCTGCTGCTATTTAGCACCTAGTTACATAGACTTACATAGAACAGTACAGCACAGAACAGGCCCTTCGGCCCACGATGTTGTGCCGACCTTCATCTGAAACCAAGATCAAGCTATCCCACTCCCTATCATCCTGGTGTGCTCCATGTGCCTATCCAATAACCGCTTAAATGTTCCTAAAGTGTCTGACTCCACTATCACTGCAGGCAGTCCATTCCACACCCCAACCACTCACTGCGTAAAGAACCTACCTCTGATATCCTTCCTATATCTCCCACCACGAACCCTATAGTTATGACTCCTTGTAATAGCTCCATCCACCCGAGGAAATAGTCTTTGAACGTTCACTCTATCTATCCCCTTCATCATTTTATAAACCTCTATTAAGTCTCCCCTCAGCTTCCTCCGCTCCAGAGAGAACAGCCCTAGCTCCCTCAACCTTTCCTCATAAGACCTACCCTCCAAACCAGGCAGCATCCTGGTAAATCTCCTCTGCACTCTTTCCAGCGCTTCCACATCCTTCTTATAGTGAGGTGACCAGAACTGCACACAATATTCCAAATGTGGTCTCACCAAGGTCCTGTACAGTTGCAGCATAACCCCACGGCTCTTAAACTCCAACCCCCTGTTAATAAAAGCTAACACACTATAGGCCTTCTTCACAGCTCTATCCACTTGAGTGGCAACCTTTAGAGATCTGTGGATATGGACCCCAAGATCTCTCTGTTCCTCCACAGTCTTCAGAACCCTACCTTTGACCCTGTAATCCACATTTAAATTAGTCCTACCAAAATGAATCACCTCACATTTATCAGGGTTAAACTCCATTTGCCATTTTTCATAGTTGTACCAGTTAGTGTTTTAGCCGCCTAGCCTTTTACCTTAGCAAGTGAGATGATTAAGTGTCAATTGATTGTTTTGTAGACACCCAATACCTGATATACCAACAGGAACAGAGGATGCTGGGAAAACTCAGCAGGTCTGGCAGCATCCGTAAGGAGAGTAAACAGAGTTAACGTTTCAACTCCTTCTGACGAAGAGGCCAAAGGACTCGAAACATTAGCTCTGCTTTCTCTCCTTGCAGAGGCTGCCAGACCTGCTGAGTTTCTCCAGCCTCCTCTGTTCTTGTCTCAAATTCCAGCACCCGCAGTATTTTGCTTATTTTCCTGGATATACCAACAATGGTTTTATTCAAATTGAGATCTTCTACATTCCAATGTTTTGCAGTTTGTTACATCTTTGTGAATTTGATACCTTGCACGGTTACCCGGGGTTAAAGCCCTACTTCAGGATCTGAGCATTTTACCTGAGCTGATCATTGAGTGCAGTGCTGAGGAAGTGCTGCATTGCCAGAGGTGCACTAAAAGGGTGCAGAGGAGTTTCACCAGGATGTTGCCTGGGCTGGAGCTTTTCAGCTATGGGGAGAGGCTGGTTAGGCTGGGGTTGTTCTCCTTGGAGCAGAGAAGGCTGGGGGGGGGACCAGATTAAGGTGTACAAAATTATTAAGGATATAGAATCATAGAATCCCTACTGTGCAGAAGGAGGCCGTTCGGCCCATTGAATCTGCACCGACCACAATCCCACCCAGGCCTTATCCCTGTAGCCCCACGCATTTATCTTGCTTGTTCCCCTAACACTAAGGGGCAATTTAGCATGGCCAATCAACCTAACCCGCACATCTTTGGACTGTGGGAGGAAACCGGAGCACCCGGAGGAAACCCACGCAGACACGGGGAGAACGTGCAAACTCCACACAGACAGTGAACCGAAGCCACAATTAAACCCGGGTCCCTGGCGCTGTAAGGCAGCAGTGCTAACCACTGGGATAGATAGGAAGAAACGTTTCCCCTTAGTAGAGGGGTCAATAACCAGGGAGGATAGACTTAAGGTGAGGGGCAGGAGATTTAGATGAGATTTGAGGAAATGTTTTTTTCACCCAGAGAGTGGTGGGAATCTGGAACTCACTGCCTGAAAGGCAGGGATCCCCACAATGTTTGAGAAGCAATTAGATGAAACACCATAGCATACAAGGCTATGGGCCAAGTGCTGCCAAATGGGATTATAATAGATAGGTGCTTGATGGCCAGCACAGACAGAGTGGGCCAAATGGCCTCTTTCTATGCTGTAAAACTTTATGGGCAGGATTTTCCGGCCATGCTTGTCCCAAAACCGGAAAATCTCACCTGAGGTCAACAGACCTTTGCATTGTCCGCCCCCTGCTGGCTACGATTCCCATGGCGAGTGGGACCAGGAGAATTCCCCATCCGTGATTTTATGTTTTGTTTGTGTTTTGGAAGCGGGGAAACCTTTGGGTATCAATCTCGGGAAGAACAAGCTGTCTGAGGACGCTGCAGCTGATTATGAGGAAGGAGTCCGGCAGTTGGGTCCATTAGCTGACTACCTGGTTGTGAACCTGTCCAGTCCCAACACTCCCGGTTTAAGAGCGCTTCAGAGCAAGGAGAAGCTGCGGAACCTGCTGGAAAAGGTCAGCAAGTGGCTTTCTTACTTTTGTGCTGCCAGATCAAGCAGCTAAAATCTAACCATCCGTCTCCCGCCATTTCTGTAACTCGGAGATAGCAGTGAAGCTTGTGGATTCAAGCCCAATTCTTAAAACTGGAGGGCATAAACAAGGGCTGGCATTCCAATGCAGAAGGAGTGCTGCACTGCCAGAGGTGCAGCCTTTCAGATCAGACTTAGACTGAGTTCCCATCTGCTCTCTTGTGTGGATATAAAAGATTCAGGTCATCATTTTGAAGAAGAGAAAAAGAGTTCACCCCAGTGCCTTGGCCAATATTTATCCCTCAACCAACATCACTTTAACATATCATCCAGTCACTATCACATTGCTGCAGCTATTGGCTGCTGCAGATCATCCAATATATTTAATTATATTGCGACCCTGACTGCGTTGCGAACCCTGACTGAGTTGCGAACCCTGACCTGTCTGTGTTGCGAACCCTGACTGCGTTGCGAACCCTGACCTGTCTGTGTTGCGAACCCTGACTGCGTTGCGAACCCTGACCTGTCTGTGTTGCGAACCCTGACTGCGTTGCGAACCCTGACCTGTCTGTGTTGCGAACCCTGACTGCGTTGCGAACCCTGACCTGTCTGTGTTGCGAACCCTGACTGCGTTGCGAACCCTGACCTGTCTGTGTTGCGAACCCTGACTGTGTTGCGAACCCTGACTACACATCCAACGTATTTAATTACATTACGACTCTGACTGCACGTCCAACATGTTGACTGTAAAACATGTTGCGACTTCCTGAAATCATAAAAGACATTATATAAATGCAATTCTGTTTCTTTTGTGAATGAAGAAAGCAGATATCTATCAGAATCTATTTAATTTTTAATCCTTGCCCAGTGTTGGTTTGTATTTACTGGTCAGGAGCAAATGTTGCATTGTTTTATTTTTAAAAGGAATTTTGGGCACAGTAATTTATTTCGATCATTGCTCTGTTTGTGCTGTGAGAATATGTCACCTCTATCATTTCCATTAACATCATGTTGGTTACGGATTTTCGAGCAGCTTTTTCTGGTTCTTTTACAGGTATTGAAGGAACGCGACGCTCTGAATGTCAACCGGAAGCCGGCTATACTTTTAAAAATTGCTCCAGACCTGACAGCTGAAGATAAAAAAGATATTGCTCATGTTGTATTGGAGGTGAGGACAGCGCAATTTAGAGCAATTAAACCTCAAATGAGGCCAGGTTCATTTTCCCCACCTATAGCCTGATCATAGGTCTGCATTTGTAGAAAATGTGCTGATTTAATCCTTGGATTTTGGATTTTCAGTGATTTTGAAAAAAAGTTAGGAAGAATTTTCCGTTTGGTTCATTGTTTAGGTAAAGACAGAGGAGGAGGTTCTTATTCATAGAATCCCGACAGTGCAGAAGGAGACCATTCAGCCCATCGAGCCTGCTCCAACACCAATCCCACCCAGGCCCTATCCCCATAACCCCACATATTTACCCGGCTAGTTCCCTCTAACACTAAGGGAAAATTCAGCATGGCCAATCAACCTAACCTGCACGTCTTTGGAGTGTGGGAGGAAACCGGAGCACCCGGAGGAAACCCACGCAGACACGAGGAGAAAGGTGCAAACTCCACACAGATAGTGACCCAAGTCAGGAATCGAACCCGGGTCCCTGGTGTTGTGAGGCAGCAGTGCTAACCACTGTTCCACTGTGTAACATAGCTGAGAGGGTGTATCTGAGAGTGATCTTGCGTTTCAGAATTCAGCCTTTCGGGGCTAGATTTGCAATTGTTCCTTTTCTCTGTATCTGTGTGCTTTGTAGAATGGGGTAATGCAGTGGGAGGGGCTGGGCCTGTTGGGTCATTGCATTGTTCTGACTATCCAGCTACTATGTGCAACCCTCCACCTGATGTCCTCCTGTTCCAACTTGCAGCTGGGAGTTGACGGTCTAATCGTGACAAACACTACAGTCAGCAGGCCACAGTCTCTTCAAGACCCACTGCAGACTCAGCCTGGGGGCTTGAGTGGGAGGCCACTGAAGGAAATGTCAACACAGACTGTGAATGACATCTATTTACTAACCAAAGGTATCATTCAGCACAAATCGCATCAGTGACTGGGAGTTCAAATTCAACATTGGGCTCGGAGGCCAGTCACCGAGTGGCCCCAGTGGCACCGTAATGAACATAAAGGCAGAAAATGTACTTACTTTAAATGCAGGTTTATCACTCCATACAAAAATATTACGGTGCAGAAGGAGGCTATTTGGCCCATCATGGCCATACTGGCTCTCCAAGTGAGCATCATTTCTAAGTGCCGTTCCTTTGCATTTTCCCTGTCCCCTGATGCATTGTTCCTCTTCAAGTAACCATCTTTTGATCGCCTGTATTGAAGCTGCCTCTGCTACACTTCCAGGCAGTGCATTCCAGACCCAAACTGTTCGTTTCCTTGCATCACATTTGCTGCTTTTGCAAATCACTTTAAATCTGTGGTCTCTTGTTCTCGATCCTTTTACGAGTGGGAAGAGTTTCTCCTTATCTGTCCCCTATTTACTTCTCCCTTTCTACTCTGTCCCCTATTTACTTCTCCCTCTCTACTCGGCCTGCCCCACTCGTCATTTTGAACATCTCTATCAAATACCCTCTTAGTTTTCTTGATCCAAATTCCCAGATATACTCACTGGGACTGTGTCTGTCTCAGGATGAGCTCATGTGCCACTGACTGGTACAACAAAGATCGTGGGGGCGATTCTCCCAACTCTCTCAGCGCAGCGGGCCAGGAGACATAAGCAGAGGCCGTTTAGTGGGCTCCCGGCTGGGTACCATGGTCTCCATGTGGCTCTGGTACTAAGATTTCTGGCGGCAGCAGCTCCGCGCCACTTTCTGGAGCTGATTAAAATATTTAAATGTATATTTGCCTTCCAGTAGCGGTGTTTCACTCCAGCGGGGTTTACAACAGCTCCCCACTCACGGGGAGCTGGCGGCCCGACCCCGCTGGAGTGAAGGCAGGCCCTGGAGGCCCCTGGGAGGTCAGGGGTAAGGGGTGGGGTGTTCTCCCTGGGCATTGCCGGCCTAGCAGTGCCAACCTGGCCCCCTGGCACTGCCCAAGGGGCAAAGAGGCAATGCCCAGGGGGCACCTTGGCACAGCCCATCGGGCATCGGGTAGTGTCAGGGGGTAAGGTCAGGGGCGGTGGGGCCTATTGGTGGGGCGAGGCCTGTGGGGGAAGAGATTGGTGGGGGTGGGGGGGGGGGTCCCGCTGCCACTCTGTAGTCGGGATCAGTAGCAGAGGGAGGGAGGACAGCGACCAGGGCTGGCCGTCGTGGTGGTGGTGGGGTGCAGCCTGCTTGGTGAGGGGGGGGGGGGTTGGGGCTGCGGAGGGGGGAGGGGGGTTGGGGCTGCTGGGGGGTGGGGAGCGGTCCCCATCCATAACGTATCTTATTGTTGCTGTGCTTCCTTCTACAGGAAAAATTCCCATTATTGGGGTGGGGGGAATCAGCAGTGGAGCTGATGCCCTTGAGAAAATCCGCGCAGGAGCCACTTTGATCCAGTTGTACACGGTTTTGGTATACGAAGGACCCCCTGTGGTAAACAAAATCAAACGTGAACTAGAGCAGCTGTTAAAGTAAGTTTGCACCAAAATATTGTTAATATTATTAGACTGTTAAAAATGTTGCTTTCCCAGTAAAACAACGCACCGGCTACAGGGCATTTTATAACCTCTTGATTTTGGGGCGATGTGTTTGTTGGAACAGGTAAAATGTTCCTGCTTGTGAAAGATCAATTTCCTGAGAATGTAGACTTATTGGAGAGGAATATCCATTGAAACTGGCAGCGTGATATTGTACTCGAGCCTATTGAAGTCCCATTCACAATCCATTGTAGCTGCTATGAAAGTAAGATCAATATTCTACCAATCCCATACTGACGCACAAGGTGTGCAACTTGACATTGAACACTACATTGGAGGGTGCGATATAGATTGTCTTTGGTGCTCTCTGGGTAATCATTGCTGGATGGTGCAACAGGCAGTGCCACACACCATCAAGTCATGGGTTCAGCCCTCCGGGCCTCTGTGCTCCCGGCTTCTAACTAATTCCAGGGAGCAGGCACCCCTTAATCAACATTGAGTTCAACCACATCAGAGCATGAACTCTCTTTCCACCTTCACCCCATTTCCATTTATTTTACTTCTTTTCATCTAATTCATCCATCTTTATCACTTTATATTCTTACATTTATTTTTCCAAAGTCTTGCTTCCCGTCTTGTTTCCCAACACACACACACACACACACACACACACACACACACACACCCCCCCCCCCCCCCCCCCCCCCACTTGGGCTAAATGCCACATTCCTCAGGTTGTCCTCTGACATTCTGCACCTTTGTTCTGCCACTTACACATTCCAATCTCTTAATGGACGCTCTTAGCACCATTCTCAGCCTTTATCATCACCATTTACATTCCCTTTGTATTTTTGTCTATGCCAGTCCTATCAATTACCCCCACCCCCTCAGCCTCAAAGTATAAATCTTGTCCAATTTTCCTTCTCCTCCGCTTTGACAAAGGGTCATCCAGACTCGAAGCGAATGAAGAGTTTGTCGTATGAGGAACGGCTGAGGACTCTGGGTCTGTACTCATTGGAGTTTAGAAGGATGAGGGGGGATCTTATTGAAACTTACAGGATACTGGAAGGCCTGGATAGAGTGGACGTGGAGAGGATGTTTCCACTAGTAGGAAAAACTAGAACCAGAGGGCACAACCTCAGAATAAAGGAACGATCCTTTAAAACAGAGATGAGGAGGAATTTCTTCAGCCAGAGAGTGGTGAATCTGTGGCACTATTTGTCACAGAAGGCTGTGGAGGCCAGGTCATTGAGTGTCTTTAAGGCAGAGATAGATAGATTCTTGATTGATAAGGGGATCGGGGTTATGGGGAAAAAGCAGGAGAATGGGGATGAGAAAAATATCAGCCATGATTGAATGGTGGAGCAGATTCGATGGGCTGAGTGGCCTAATTCTGCTGCCATGTCTTATGGAAATGTTGGCTCTATTCTCTCTCCACAGAGGCTGTCAGACCTGCTGAGATTTTCCAGCATTTTCTGTTTCAATCCCTGAATCAGATCCTGTCATTTTGTCATACTGTTCAAGTCATGGTAACGGATCCATGGGTTCAATTAGCTCTTCTGGTTTCAAGTATCAAACTCTCGTGATATGATTTTGTCACCTTGGGCAATGAGGGCAACATCTTCTGTGTTTCTACAGGCAATCCCTCAGTCCATCAACAATTATATATTTTTTTTCTTTAAAGGGAACAAGGATTTTCCAGTGTTGTGGAAGCAGTGGGTGCTGATCACAGGCCTTGAGAGATGCCACGAGCAGCACTCGTAATGAACAATGTTTAAGTTGGGCCTGTTGCTCCAATCGAAGCAGGCGTTGTGTAGTCACGTGCGAACAAGAGGAGCGACGGGGTGGTTTGAACATGAAGCCAGGTGATTACTGACACCTTCGGGTGTTCAAACTGAAGAAGAATGAGGAGGCCTCATGGCTACACAGCTAAGGGCTGCGATTGCTAGGTTTTGTACAAATTAATGCTGTGTGATCAATTTACAGCCTGGTGTGTTTGACTGTCAGTGAAGGAATGATCAAGATGTACCCGCAAGTGTTCTTTGAACAATAATTTTCAAAAATAGCCTGAATAAATAATGTACTTCTCAGCTGCTAAAGGGTGGATAAAGATACTTGTGTTCATGTGTCACAGTTGGATCAATCAATCTGTGCCTGTCTCTTACTCCAGTTACTACAATAACAGTTTGTCATCAGACTTTTGAATGGATCTACCTCACACTAAGTCGATCTTTCTCCACACCCTAGCTATGACTGTAACACTACATTCTGCACTCTCTCCTTTCCTTCTCTTTGAACGGTATGCTTTGTCTGTATAGCGTGCAAGAAACAATACTTTTCACTGTCTACCAATACACGTGACAATAAATCAAATCATGTCAACAGTCACATCACCAACCCACGTGCTGATGAGGGAAGCTGATGGTCGATGTATTTCCTGCTTCAATCTAACTTCCCCCATTCCCGCATCCTGAGCTTGTCCATGACTGTGCCTGCAAGACCCCTGTTCCAGGAATGAATTGCTTTCCAATCTGTCCTCGGCTTGTTCCTTCTTCCTGGGGTTGTGCTTTAACTTGAAAATGCTTCTCAGTTTTATCCCTCTCTGTTGGACTTTGGTGTTTTTGAAAATCTACGGAGGTTCAACTGGACTCTTGGCATAACTCGGGGAGTCCAAAATAACCCAGTAGAGACCAGCAGCAATGCAGTGGCATCAGATTGCCACTGTTTACAGGGTTTCTCTGCCAGCCTTGCAAGAAACTGAACCCCCAGCCTCGTACAAAGCAAATTTGCCAAGGTGGTGGCACTGGGGGAGGTAGAGATTTGCTTTGCCAGAACTGCCTAATTCTCACTGGTTCAATGGGGCCTGCAGTTAATTGGGCAGAAGTTAAGAAGCAGCAAATTGATAAAAAGACAACCTGGAGTATGAGAAAGAGCCAGTTAGTAATATAAAACTGGTGAATACCTCTTGTTTCCTCTTGTGGAGGAATCTTAGGGACATAGGTCTTATCTTTTTAGACAGATGAGGAGTGATTTTTTTTTGTTTTTGTGTGTGGAATTCTCTTTCCCAGAAGGTCGTGTAGGCTGGGTTTTACATTTATTCAAGACTGAGTTAGATATATCTTTCATAGATAAGGGAATCAAGGTTCATGGGGGCAGATAGGAAAGTGGAGCTGAGAGTACAGCCAGATCAGCCATGAATCTTATTGAAAGGTAGATCAGGCTCAAATCTCCTGCTCCTGAGTCCTATGTATGTTCCCAGTGGGGTCAATGCTACAAGGTGCTGGCAAACACAGCCTGAGGTTTATGCCAAGGTGATGCCTTGTGGACGTTAAGTTTAGAGTCTTGCAGAGAACGTCCTTCTGCCCTCTTTCAAAGCTGATGATTTCTAGCCGATCCAATTAACTCAGTCTTCTGACAGAGATTGACTTCAAGGCATCTCTTTGTACAACTCCAGGAACCAGATTGTGAGCTTGTGTCTTGCTAGTCTGAACTGACTAGTTTATAAGTTCTGGTCTGATCAGAGCCTGGTACAGTTGCAATAGGATTGCCTCAAAACATACACTGTACTAACTGAATAACATAGAAATTTAAAATTCCATCTGCATATCAGCACTGATTCTCCCTCCGCTTTCACAACCACATCCCACGATGATTATTCATTGGTCTCATTTATCAAGCAGCTGATGTCCAGCTGGCACTGACATTCCATTCAGGGAATGGTGGCTCCTGGGAATTTTTTTATTGGAGGATTCCCACAGATTGCATTCTGGACTGGACTTGTTCGGAAGGCCTCTCTATGTGACTGAATGGGATTGTGACATTTGGGTGCAGGTAAGTAGGTACCTGGAGCTATACCCACTGGGATTGCTCGCACGCTAACAGAAGCAGAGAGGGAAATAAACATTGAGAAAATTTCATCATTTTCTGGGACAGATAAATTCATTGAAATCTTTTTCAAGATGACATGTTGGGATTCAAATTTACAGCCTCTGGGTTGCTTGTCCAATACAATTAGTAACTGTATCTATTCGATTAGACGTGGCTGTGCTAAAATGATATGCATAGGGCCTGATTTTACCAAATCGCGGTAAAGTTGGGCGTTGGGCCTATACCGCGGTCTGCACCCGATTCCAAGCAGATCGTGGCTTTACCGACACCCAATTCAGGCGCGGGCCGGACCCGCGCCCAAATTGGGCGGCCTGACAATTTAAATGTATTTGCATGTATTTAAATCGACTTAATGAACCGCGCGCCCAACTCTACCGCCAAATCCTACTTTACCGTCTTCTGGCCCGATCCGCGCCCGCGCTGTAACCGACCTGCAAAATAAAAGTCTGAAGTCGCCGCTGCAGCCTCCGAAGAGCGGGGTCAGAGACTGCAACGGCTCTCTGACCCAGGTCATCCTCTGGTCGGGGCGGGAGGGGGGTGGGAGGAGGAGAGGGGGTGTGACGTCTCATCCCCTGGGGGGGGCGGGTGGGAGGGGAGGGGGTGTGATGCCTCATCCCCTGGTGGGGGATGGGAGGGGAGGGGGTGTGACCGATCCTCCCCGGGGGGGGGGGGGGATGGGAGGGGAGGGGGTGTGATGCCTCATCCCCTGGTGGGGGATGGGAGGGGAGGGGGTGTGACCGATCATCCCCTGGGGTGGGGGGGCTCCACTGCCTGTCTGCGGCCGATCCCTCCTGGCACCATCACTGCTACACAACCAGCCACAGCCATCTCTCTCACACCTGCAGGGAAGAGTAATCTTTGGCTGGTAGTGTCCCAGTGATGGTGCCAGGAGGGATCGGCCGCAGACAGGCAGCGGAACCCCCCCGACCAGAGGATGATTGTCAGAGAGCCGCTCTCTCCGCTTTCTGCTTTTTTGTTTCGTGCCCGGGCGCGCTGTCAGATTTTTTTCGAACTGCGCATGCACAGTTCAGAGCTCCGATCGGTACGCCAGCGCTAAGCCCCGCCCACAGCGCGGAACGGGCCGGAGCCAACAAAACGCGTATGGGCGTGCTGGAAAGAGAATTCCAGGCGCGGATCTATTTGACGCCCAGATCCGGCACTTAGACTCAAAATGGTAAAATTCCCCCCATAGTAGTTTCCAACTTCTACATGCGACTGTAAAGATCGGCACTTCCTCAGGAAGAAGGTTATTGTGATGATAGTGCATCAGCAATTTATCAATAGTTAACAAAGCCTACATTCTTTGTAAATCTCTTGTCTCTGACTTACTAAATGTGGCACAGTGGTTAGCACTGCTGCCTCACAGCGCCAGTGACCCGGGTTCGATTCCCAGCTTGCGTCACTGTGCGGACTCGGCACGTTCTCCCCGTGTCTGTGTGGGTTTCCTCCGGATGCTCCAGTTTCCTCCCACAGTCCGAAAGATGCGCTGGTTAGGTGAATTGGCCATGCTAAATTCTCCCTCAGTGTACCTGAACAGGTGCCAGAGTGTGGCAACAAGGGGATTTTCACAGTAACTTCATTGCAGTGTTAATGTAAGCCTACTTGTAACTAATAAATAAACTTAAAAATGACATTTTGTGTGGAACAGAATCCTGCATTAATTCTGGCAATTGAATGTGATGATATCAGCCCGACTCAAAATAACAAACAGGCCTACTTAAAATGGGGACCTTGATGATGGAAGTGAACACTTTGTACAGGTGAAGCAGTTAGTATATCTACCAATCACATTACATTGTGCATTCCTCCCCCACCACCATCGAGAGCAATTTTTAAAAGCGGCATCTCGGCCTTTTGGCTAAGATGCAAATGAGATCAAGCCTTGGAGGAGGTGAGTCTGCACCTACTCCAATCAGCTTGGCTCATGTAGATCAGGCCCAAGACAGGTGTGAAGGCCCTGTCTTGTCAGCCTGGATCGGAAATGTCTCAACTTGTTGAGACTCTGAATTGGACTTGATTTGATTGAATTGGAAAAGTATTTTTTTTAAATTCCCCATCACCACCTGGAGCAATAAGCTGTGAAATAATGTTTTCCTGGCTCTCATTGGAACCCATTCTAAATAAACATTCTTCTTCAGGACACAGCAGTTCTCACTGGCCCCAGTGTCTGCCCCCTCGGTGTGAATGTTTCAATCACAGTGATAGGACTCGGGTATGATTCAGTGATCCCTAAACCCTCGCTCCTAATGTACCCCAGAGCAAAGGGACATAGGGCTGAACCTCAGTCGGACATGAGCCGGGGGTCAGTGTACCGGCAGCAGACACACACTAATCAGTAGATGAGGAGCATCATAGACCATTCCTCACTCCGAGTCGTCCTCACCCTCCTGTATTGATCGGTACGAAGACCTCTGGGACACTGTGAATGGCAAAGATTTTTCTCAGTTTATCGATGCTGGCAGTTATCGTGGATTTCATCAACTGGACATCCAGCCACTTTGAGAATGCGTCCAATAATGTTAGAAATATACGGCCTATAAAATCGATATGTATTCTTGTCCAGGGTCTGCCCAGCCACCCCCAAGGATGCACATTAACCAACAGTGGCAAAGCCCGTTGAGCTGGACAACTGGGGCATTGACTAACCATCCTCTCTATTTCTCTATCCAGGCCCATGTGCCACCGCACAACTTCTGGTTAATGATTTCATTCTGCTATTCAGAGTCTTCCTTGGGGAGGGACTATAACCCTAGACCCCACAACAACACTCCAGCTTCACATGTTATCTCCATTCTCCTTTATTCATAGAGATTAAGAAGCTCTGACTTCTCGTATCGCACTCTTTGCATGACCGCTTTCTTCACCTTCGATAATACTGGGTCCACATCTTTTTGCTTCACTGAGACTGACAAGGACTCTATCATATGCAGTGCCAACACTATCTCTTGGGAAACTGGCGATGGTGCCACTGTCTGTGGCAATGGCAACCTGCTGAGTGCATCTGCATTTAGCATCTGTGTTCCCGGCTGATGCTGAAACATATGGTTGTACGCAGCCAATAAGAGAGCCCACCTCTGCAAAAGACAACTTGCAATACTATTGGTGGCATTGACTTCTGTGACTAAGCCCAGCAATGGCTTGTGATCCAAAACCATTATAAAATGCCGACTATAAACGTACTGATGAAACTTTCTGACTGCATATACAAGCTTTCCTTAATGATTTGGGAATATTTATTTTCCGCATCTGACAACATTCTGAAGACAATTGGCCTTTCTGCTCCATCATCCATTCTGAAGGACAGAACTGCTCCCACTCCATGTAGTGATGCATCGCAAGTTACCACCAATGACTTGGTTGGATCCTCGTGCGCCAATAATGCTGACAAATACAAGCCATGTGTGATATTTATAAATGCCTCTCTCTGGTCTTCTCCATCTTTGATGTTTCTTTAACAATTGGTGAACAATAGTAGTTCACTGTTCCGAGCAATGATTTTAATTCGGAAACGTTTCTTGACTGTGGAGCCTCTTTTTCTTTTACTTTGTCTTCCAAGGGATACGACCCTAAACCTAAATAAGTAACTTTGTCTGCTTGGAAAGTACATTTCTCCCGCTTCAGCCTAACACCTGCTCCTTTAGAACTTCCTCCAGATTTGCCCTGCATTCTTCAGGTGTGGTCCTGGATTGAAAACATCGTTGAGATAAACTACCACATTCATGATGCCTTGTAATAGACTTTCCATTGGACGTTGGAAAATGGCACAGGCTGATGAGGCCCCTAAACGCAAGCGTGTGTACTGGTATAAACCCTTGTGAGTGTCAATGGTTACCAACTTCTGTGAATCTTCGTCCAATTCCAAGCGTGACCGAGGTCTAACTTGGTGTATTTTAAATCTCCAACTAGTGTGGTGTAGAGATCTCCAATTTTAAGAATTGGGTATCAGTCTATTTGAGCTCCTCTATTGACTGTTAATTTATAATCCCCACAAATTCTTACAGTCCAATCCAGTTTTAGGACAGGGACTATGGGTGCTGTCCATTCTGAAAATTGAACAGCCTTTATGAAACCCAAATCTTCCAGTCTTTTGAGCTTGACTTCAACTTTATGATGTGTGGCATAAGGCACTGGGCGAGCCCTGAATAATGCTGATGTTGCCTCCAAATTCAGATATACTTTAGCGTTAGCTCCCCTTATACGTCTGAATTCATTTTGGAAAACCTTGGAATATTTACATTGCCGTTCCTGAAAACTTCCATCTCTCAGATTTAATATCTCTAAACAATTCAGTTTGATCTGCTCAAACCAATCACATATCCCAGTAAACGAGATCGATGCCCCTTACTTACCGAAACAGGTAACTGTGCCATCTGATCCTTGCAGGACTGTTGCTGCCCCTAAAGTCTGACGCGTTTCTCCAGTATACATAAACAATATCGCTCCAGACTCGTTCAATCTCAATGCTCGGAGGCCTTTTCGGAGGTAACAAAATGCCTGCTCCCCATGTCTGTAGCTCCAACCCCTGTGTCGACCTATTTTAAGAGGCCTGCCATTTACTACCAAGGCTATCTCTATAGGGAGTATTTGTTCAGTTGGACCTGGTTAATGGTAAATGATTTGTCACATTCCTTATATAGTTTCTTCAAGGCGTTAAACCAGGTTTTTCTGGTTGTGGTTTTTCTGCACATTCTGTTCTGACACCTTCACTCTGAACCCCACTTGTAAATGACCCTTTTTGTTGCACCTCAAACACATCATTCCTACATCGGCAAGCTTCTTGGGGAGTGTTCTCCCCCACATTGAAAACAAACTTCTGCCCTCGATGCTGTATCCCTTTTATTGGACTCTTCAGTACCCGCATTCGGGTTGTCCTTCAGAACAGTTGTTTGCTGCCATAAGTGACTTACCTCATTTGGCACATCTGCACATTCAGTTGCCTGAGCCAGCTCCACAACTTTTCCTAGAGAGATTTTGGTCTCAGCCAATATCTTCTTTTGTATAATTGGACTGTTTATCAAACACAGACCAAACGGTCCCTCAACATTTCTCCTAAAGCTGAACCTCCTCAAGCTGCAGACACAGCCTTGGATCACAACATTATCCAGGAGCCCCAATATGCTGCAGCCTTGATACATCACCTGTCCTGCCAAACTTAATGTGTTCTAATTCAATTACTTATTTGTGATGCTTTTTATATACTTTATTAAATAATTATCAAGTTCCCTAGGGAAAGAGTAAAACTTACCCTCCCACCAGATTCTCACCAAACAGGTAATTCCTTTCGCTATCATTGTTAGATTACTTACTCATCCTATTGGCCCTAACTACTCTTCTTCCAGACACACTGTGCTTTACACTGAGCCAGCAACTTACTAGTTTTCTGTGACATTATAGTTGCTATTTCCTTCATTGCTGCCTCTCGGCACTGAAATGGTGAAATTTCAGATCCCAATTCTCTCCCCCAGGTTTACACGGACTTCGGCCTCTGCAATCTCCGGGCAACGCTCCTCAGCTCCCAACTCTCCAATAGGTTCATGCTAACTTAGGCCACATTGCTATCGCCGGGCTTTATTTATAAAGCACTCAACTCTCTCCCACAGGTTCACACTGATTTCCTCTCTACTCACGCTGTGTTAAGGCCAGCGATTAGTGTTAAGTATAGTTTTGGGATCGAATGTGTAATAACTTCAAAGGCAACTCATTGTGGCTTCAAGTTATAAAGAATATATTACCGATGATATTTATATATGCACAAACAAGGATTTGACAGAACTGCAATACACAAGTGCACTCTCTTCCCATCCCTGACTCCAACTGAGGTTCTTCCCCAACCCAGGACATGTGTCTTTGCTCCTGATTGGCTCAGATTTCCATGCGGCTTCTCTATAGGGTCCGGCCTGATCACATGGCCCTCAGGGATCGCTTCCTTAAAGGGGCCATGCTACCACACACCTTCTCCCCTAACTCCTGAGTTCACATATGAATGAAACAAAGGGAAGATCATTAAATATAGGCATGAAAAGTACAAGACATCAGGAAAACCCCAGGAAAATCTCATCACAAGTTCGGTCGGTCAGGAGACTTCTGGACCCTGGACGAATGTCTCAATTCTGTGCTATACTCTTCTGGAAGTGATGAATCTGGAAGGACCGTCGCAAAAGGTTAACTCATCAGTCTGGAGGTCAAGATCCTTCTCAGTAGCTGCTGCCTCCTCGGCTAGAGGAACCACTGGTTGCTTTGGTTCCACATTTGCAACAGGGATCCCTGTATCAGCTACTGATGAACTTGAGTGTACTGCAGGAGACATCAGTTGATCCCCTGTATCATACCCAGCTCTTTTCCTTAAATAATCCATGTGTTTTTTTACACGATGACCTGGTATTCCTATAATGTTCCATTCTTTCCACATTTTACCCAGCCACCCATGTTGGTCCAGTTCCAAAGTTTCTGGCCAGAACAAAGAACAGTACAGCACAGGAACAGGCCCTTCGGCCCACCTGTGCCGACATAGCTGCTTCTCTAATCTAATATTTTCTTGCCTCTACATGGTCCATATCTCTCTAATACCTGCATATTCATATATCTGTTCGGATGCCTTTTGAACATTGTTATAGAATCTTCTTCCACCACCTCCTCTGGCAGCACGATCCAGGCATTCACCACCCTCTGTGTGAAAAACTTGCCCCTTACATCTCTTTTAAACTTTCCCCCTCTCACTTTCAACCTATGCCCCAAGTAATTGACCCTTCAACCCTGGGAAAAAGACTGACTATCCACTCTATCCAAGCCTGTCATAATCTTGTAAACTTCTATCAGATCCCCCCTCACCCTCCAAGGCTCCAATGAAAACAATCCAAGTTTGTTCAACTTTTCTTCATGGTCCATATCCTCCAAACCAGACAACAACCTGGTAAATCACTTGCACCCTTTCCAATGCATTAACGTCCTTCCGGTAGTGTGGCGACCAGAATTGTACACAATGCTCCAAATGTGGCCGAACCAAAGTCTTATACAACTGCAACATGATTTTCCAATTCCTATACTCAACTCCCCGACCGATGAAGGCCAGCATGCCAGACGCCTTCTTGACCACCTTCTCCACCTGAGTTGCCACCTTTAGGGAGCTGTATTGTGTACAACAGAACTCAATCATCAACTTGGAAAACTTTTGCTTTTTCTGGAGTCATGGTATTCTTTCTGGGAGGTTTGACTGGCCTCCACCCTCCTCTCCAAATCTGGGAATATATCATAGAAATCATAGAAATCATAGAAACCCTACAATGCAGAAGGAGGCCATTCGGCCCATCGAGTCTGCACCGACCACAATCCCACCCAGGCCCTACCCCCACATATTTTACCCGCTAATCCCTCTAACCTACACATCCCAGGACTCTAAGGGGCAATTTTTTAACCTGGCCAATCAACCTAACCCGCACATCTTTGGACTGTGGGAGGAAACCGGAGAACCCGGAGGAAACCCACGCAGACATGAGGAGAATGTGCAAACTCCACACAGACAGTGACCCGAGCCGGGAATCGAACCCGGGACCCTGGAGCTGTGAAGCAGCAGTGCTAACCACTGTGCTACCGTGCCGCCCATATCCAACCATATCCATAAGCAGTGTCCCATTAATAATTCAGCTGGCGTGACCCATGGATGTATTTGGTATGGTATTGTATGACAACAAGAAACGTGCCGTATGTAAAGGTAATGGCCTATTAACTTGTTTTTTCATCAATGATTTGAATGATGTCTAGCTTGCTCCGCGAACCCAATGGAGCTGGGTGGGAAGGTGCTGACCTAACATGGCGAATACCATTTGCTTTAACAGATTTCTGAAGCTCCTCCACTGTAAACGATGTGCCATTGTCTGACACTAAGATCTCTGGAATGCCATGGGTGGCAGAAATCTGCCTCACCTTGTCAATGGTGGCTGTAGCCATTGTACACTTCACCTATTGGACATCCAACCATTTAGAATGCGCATCAACTAAGATGAGAAACATACGTCCCATGAACGGCCCTGCAAAGTCTATGGGCCCGATTTTACCAACAATTTGCACCCGTTTTCGGGTGCACAATCGCAGTAAAATCGGTTGTGAGGCCTTTATCGCGATCTGCACCCGCATCCGAGCAAATCGCGACTTTACCGACACCTGTTTTGGGCGCGGATCTGTTCCGCGCCCGAATCGGGCGGCCCGACGATTTAAATGCATTAGCATGCATTTAAATCGATTTAATGAACCGCCCGCCCAACTCTATCATCAATTCCCATTTTACCTTCTTCTGTTCCGTTCCGGATCTGCGCTTTAACGACTTGCAAAATAAAAATCCGAAGCCGATTTTTATTTTGCAGGGGAACCTCCGAAGTGGGTTCAGAGCCTGCAACGGCTCTCTGACCCAGATCATCCTCTGGGAGGGGAGCGGGGGGGAGGAGGGAGACGGGTCAGAGCATCCTCTGGGGGGGGGGGGGGAGGAGGGAGATGGGTCAGATCATCCTCTGGGAGGGGAGCGGGGGGGAGGAGGGAGACGGGTCAGAGCATCCTCTGGGGGTGGGGGGGCTGGGGTCGGGTGGGAGGAGGGAGACGGGTCAGATCATCCTCTAGGAGGGGGGGAGGAGGGAGGTGGGTCAGAGCATTCTCTGGAGGGGGGGGGGGGGGGAGGAGGGAGGCGGATCAGATTATCCTCTGGAGGGGGGGGAGGAGGGAGGCGGGTCAGGTCATCCTCTGGGGGGGGGGGGCGGGGAGGAGGGAAACGGGTCAGATCATCCTCTGGGGGGGAGGGGTGGAGGGAGGTGGGTCAGATCATCCTCTGGGAGGGGGGGAGGAGGGAAACGGGTCAGATCATCCTCTGGGGGGGGGGAAGGGAGGCGGGTCAGATCATCCTCTGGGAGGGGGGGAGGAGGGAGGCGGGTCAGAGCATCCTCTGGGGGGTGGGGGAGGGGAGGGAGGAGGGAGGCGGGTCAGATCATCCTCTGGGAGGGGGGAGGAGGGAGGCAGGTCAGAGCATCCTCTGGGGGGGGGAGGAGGGAGGCGGGTCAGATCATCCTTTGGGAGGGGGGAAGGAGGGAGGCGGGTCAGAGCATCCTCTGGGGGGGGAGGAGGGAGGCGGGTCAGATCATCCTTTGGGAGGGGGGGAGGAGGGAGGCGGGTCAGATCATCCTCTGGGAGGTGGGAGGCGGGTCAGATCATCCTCTGGGAGGGGGGGAGGAGTGAGGCGGGTCAGATCATCCTCGGGGGGGTGGGGGGAGGAGGGAGGCGGGTCAGATCATCCTTTGGGAGGGGGGGAGGAGGGAGGCGGGTCAGATCATCCTCTGGGAGGAGGGAGGTGGGTCAGATGTATCTCTGAGGGGGAGGGCGTGGCAGGGGTTGCCACACTGCAGGCGATCCCTCCTCCCCAGCGGAGGAACGAATCCCTCCTCCCCACCACCAGACAACGATCAGCCCTCTCTCCCCACCCCCCAGAGATACATCTGACCCGCCTCCTCCTCCCCCCCCCCCCCCCCCCAGAGGATGCTCTGACCCACCTCCCTCCTCCCCCCACCCCCCCAGAGATACATTTGACTGCAAGGCCCCAGACTGATTAGAGCTCCGGGTTCAGTGAATTGCAGTAGACAGGACTGCAATCAGATTATTAACCCTGCTTGAAAATACTCTCCACTGCCCAGGATTAGCATGAATATTTTGATATAGATCGATAAGCAATCTCCTCTCTATGAGAAATGCCTGCAAGATTCATTTGTCTGATCAAAGGTTTATATCAGTGAGCTGAGAGAGCTAGCTATTGTTTCCTTTACAGCAGAACCTCTCTAAAACTCCCAGGCTCTCTTTCACCTAATCGTGGAAGTCATCACAGGGTTACAAGATTCCATCTTCCTGTGACTACCAGAATAAAATCAGCACAGGAGCGACTTCCAGTGCAAGGTACATCAATGATCCGCATCACTGACCTGCCTCCTCCTCCCCCCCGCCAGAGATACATTAGACCTGCCTCCCCCCCCCCGCCCCAGAAGATGATCTGTGTCAGAGAGCCACTCTCTCCGCTTTCTGCTTTTGTTTTCTTTCCCGACCCGGGCGCACTTTTTCAAATTTTTTTCAAACTGCGCAAGCGCAGTTCAGAGCTCCGATCGTTCCGGCAGCGCTAAGCCCCGTCCACAGCACGGATCGGACTGGAGCCGGCTGAAAGCGTATGGGGGCGTCTGAACACGGATTTCAAGGTCAGATCTGTACTACGCCCAGATTCGGCACTTAGAATCAAAATGGTAACATTGGGCCCTTTGTGTCGTCCTAACCATAGCCTATCTGGCCACTCCCAAGGGTGCATATTCACCTGTGGTGCTAACGCCTGTTGGATTTCACAACTCAGGCACTGGCTGATCATTCTTTCCATTTCTTTATCGATGCCCGGCCATCAAATGTAACTTCAGGCTAGTGTTTTCATCCTGCTTTGTCGTGAGTCGTGCAATTCCTGTAATAAAAGTTGTCTGCCCTGGGGTGGTACAGTAACACGAGACCCCCCCCCAACAACACGCTGTCCTCCCTCATTCTTCTCTGCTGGTAAGGGTTAAGTAACTCTGACTTATATCACCATCCTTGCATCACCAGCTTCTTAACTTCTGATAACACTTGAGGCGGAATTTTCCGGCCACGCTCGCCCCGAAACCGGAAACTTCCATCTGGGTCAACGTGCCTTTCCATGGTCCGCTCCTCGCCTGCTCTGATTCCCGTGGCGGGCAGAACGGGAAAATTTCCCCCCGGGACTCTTTCCGTCTAAGTTTTTATATGTTTTGCTGAGCGACTGAAACTTCTGCTTTTAATACAAAGTTGGCAGCAGTAACAAAGATTGGAAATAAACCAATGAGTTTGACCCCCAGAACTTGCTGTCAGGATTTCTGAATGAAACGGTTTGACAGCATGAGTTATAAAATACACATAGTTGTACTTGTTGCAATCCATATTTTCTGTATCTAATTTCTTCTTCTGTCACAGGTACACAGTTGATGTCAGATCGAGCCAGGAGAAATGCAGTTTTAAATCAAATTACCCAAGGGTCAGTCATGAGAAAAAAAACATCAAAGGCAAGTGGATCCAATTCTAGAGAGAGGAAACTGAGACAAAAAGCCCATCAATGTCAGGAGAAATACAGCAAAAGATTGCGATTCAAATTCTTACCACAGCAACCCTCCAGAGCCCCATCCATCTCTCAGTGCCAGCTCTACATCCTGTAATTCACTTTTAAATTGATGGTCAAAGCTACCCTCTCCATGGAACTTTCATTGTTAATGCCTTGTTACAGGGAATAGTTGAGGCAGGGAAAGTAAGAGAAAGTTGGATAGATTTTTGAGGTCGTGTCAGGCTGCGGGGCATTACAGAGGCTGCCTATAGCCTGTGGGTTGTGTTCTCGACACTAAAGTCCTTGATTGATCATTGCCATCACTGCCAGGCTTAATACGAACATCAACTTCCAGTGACTCTCACCAACTTCTACAGATGCACCATAGAATGCATCCTTTCCAGATGTATCACAGCTTGGTATGGCTCCTGCTCTGCCCAAGGCCGCAAGAAACTACAAAGGATTGTAAAAGTAGCCCAGTCCATCACGCAAACCAGCCTCCCATCTATTGACTCCATCTACACTTGCACTGCCCTGGAAAAGCAGCCAGCATAATCAAGGACCCACACACCCACAGGCATTCTCTCTTCCCCTCCTTCCGTCGGGAAAAAGATACAAAAGTCTGAGATCACATACCAACCAACTCAGAGCAGCTTCTTCCCTGCTGCCGTCAGGCTTTTGAATGGACCTACCTTATATTAAGTTGATCTTTCTCTACACTGTGACTGTAACACTACATTCTGCACCCTTTGCTTTCCTTCTACCCTATGTACTCTAAGAACAGTATGCTTTGTCTGTACAATGCACAAGAAACAATACTTTTCACTATATTCCAATACATGTGACAATAGTAAATTAAATTAAATCAAAGCTACTTGTTGCTGTGGCTCTAGTCACAGATGGCAGGCACTTAGCAGGAGCATCTAGCCTCAGGCTTCCAATCTGTCTGAAAGCTAGAGATCGCAGTGAAAATTGCACTCGCAACAAGAAGCATTGGACAAATCAATCCATTTTTTAAAAAACCTAGTGACTGTTCATTTTGCAATTTTAACCCTTTAAAAATTGATTTGCCCGGTAGGGAAAGCATAGAAATCCAAGTTTCTCTGCGTTTCTACCCAGCCCACCTGCACGGTGATTCATTTCGATGAAGGTAGTTCTCAGGTAGTTTGATGGCTTTCCAATGTCTTTCCCAAGCATCCAGAGATAAGGGACTTCCATCATGAGGAGAAACTGGACAGGTTAGGGCTGTGCTCCTTGGAACAGACAAAGATGAAGTAACTAAAACTAAGAACAAAGTAAAGCTTATTTATTCCCAGAAGTGGCCCCCAGTTGCTAAGTAACACCTTGCTGGTTTATTTATTCTACATGCCATACCCTCTCTAAGCACAATCAAATCACGGTTGGAACTTAACTAACCTCCACACATAAAAACTGTGCCCAGCATGAATCTAACTACAGGTCCCTCCCAGGCATAGAAACATTAAATTAAACCCACTTCAAACCAAACCTTATTTCTAATGTCTACCAATGCACATATAAATCTCTTAAAGCTACCATTGTTTTCCTAACAATGGCCTGAGGTGACTCACGACATTTTGCTCAGACTATAAAGTCGCAGAGAGTCAAAATCAGAGTGTACTGACTGTGCAGCAAAGCTTGGAAGACACCGTGCTCAAACAAAAATCTGGTAAGCAGACAGATCTCGTGTGGTGAAATTGCAGCGCATAGCTCATCACTTCAATGAATGGGATAGAGTGATGAGAGGACCAGTCCTGGATTAGCTCAGTTGGGAAAGGCGAGTGACCACGCTGTGGACCAGATCGATAGCGAGCGAGGGAGAAACCAAAAGCAACAAAAACCATCATAAAAATCAGTCCCGAAAAGGGTGCGAATTATGATAGGTGGAGTTTGGATAAGGGCACAGAAGTGGCTACAGCAGCATTCATTCCAAGTTCATTCATTCGGGGAAGGAAGATCAAAGGGATATTGTCAGAATATCCATAAAGTTCCGCAGTTTGAATTGGGATACAGCTGACCTGGTATCCAAATTCTGAATGTTTAAGAATGGGAGGCAGAGTGATATTGTCACTGGATTTATAATCCAGCAAGCCCAGGGGACCTGGGCTCAAATCCCACTATGGCAGACAGTGAAATTTGAATTCAATTTTTTAAAATCTGGAATTGAAAAAAATTTCTATTGATGCCCATGAAACCATTGTTGTAAAAGCCCATCTGGTACTCTGGGGAAGGAGATCTGTTGTCCTTACTCAGTCTGGCCTACATGTGACTCCAGGTCCACAACAATGTGGTTGACGCTTAAATGTTTGGGGATGGTTAACAAATGTTGGCCCACATCCAATGAACAACTTTTTAAAAATCCCCTTCCTTTCCCCGCTTGGAAGATTTTTTCCCTGCTACATGAAGACCACCAATATTTCTTCAAAGCACTGAAACAGTTATTATTAGAAGCATCAAAATTGCAATTTTACAATCGTAGGGAAGTAACTAGCTGGAGAGAGATGCACCTCAGAAAGTTCTGGGAACATGCATACTGCAAAAAAGCACACCAATTGCATTTGCCTCAAAATCTCTGTTTGCAACCAACTACTCCAACACTAAGCAGGAAACATTAGCTGTATTGTTTGCAATCATGCGTTATCATACCTAAAATTTGGTGAAAGATTTGTGGTAAAGACTGACCACAAGCCACTGGAGATGGCAAAATTTGGCAAAAACCATTGACCAGTGCATCACCAAGATTGCAACATCTCTTGAGAAAGATTCAAGGTTGCAACTATGAGATTAGGATAAGCCAGGTAACTTGATTGTCACATTGGATACACTTAGCAGATTGCCTAACTCAACGAAAACGGAAGGTATATCCTTGGATCTACATGTTGACTTGATGGACTTCCAACTTTTGATGTTCTCCAAATTGATCTGGTACATTTTGTGCAATGCCAGCAGCTACAAGAAGAAACACCAAAAGATTCCACATTACAGAAACTGTGGAAAATGATCATTGAGGAATGGCCTGACTCAATTCAGCATGGCCACGAACACCTGTGACCATTTCCCCTTATCAGGATGAGAAAGGCATCTCCCAGGTATTCATTTTTAATGACGTGGAGTTCATCATACCAGAATCCTTGTGACCTGATATTCTTCAACAACTTCATCACTAACACACACATAGATTGGATGATAAGACTTGCAAGATAGTTTATTGGCTGGTCCTTGTCAAGAAGTGCTAAGCATGCCAAGAGTGTATGCCAAGTCAGTACGAAGAACTACTCATGAGGTTTGTATCCATTCTTGGTCCAGAATCACATCTGACCTATTTCATGTCCATGGCAGTGATTTCATTTAATCATCAACTACTTTACCAAGTACCCATTATTTGACAACTGTACGATACGTCAAGTAGAACTGTCACACGCACTCCAAGTACTATTTTCAGTTTGTTTGGTGTGCCTAAAGAGATCATTATGGATAAAAGTCTGCAACTTATTCATAGTCCATTTCAGGATGTGTGAAAAGTGGAATATCGATCAGTCTACTTCTTCACCTCATTACCTCGATCCATCAGCCTAGCTGAAGAAATGATTCACACGGTGAAATCCCTAGTTATTAAATGTAGACAGACCAAGGAAAATCTATCGGTTGCAATGTTAAATCTGAGTGCAACACTTATAAGTGCAATTATTCCATCACTAGCAGAGCTCATGTTCAGCAGACCAGTCCATGCCAATTTACCTACTCTTCCCCATTCTACTCTCTCAGAAATGAGAGAACAATTTTTAAAACCTCAAGCGAAGAAGACCAATGTGCAGAATAAAAATGTGGGTGCAGAATTGCCAAGTTTAAAGTCAGGGCAATAAGTTCACATCCAGGATTCCACAGAAGGTACTTGATGACCAGGTGAGGTGACAAGGATATTTTCAGAACCAAGGCCCTATGAAGTAATTGCACAATGGCATAATGGTGAGACATAATGGAGGACAAATCAATCCATTCCAGTTCCTCAACCACTATGCAGCCCTATTGCATCAGGGCTAGATCCCAAACACAACCAGGAATAACATCCAAGAATGACAACCACACAGGTCACTGTGAGGAATGAAAGAAACCTCCAGACAAGGTTATCATTACAAAATCTGAGCGTAGCAACAGATTACCTCGACACTTTAGACACTTATAGATTCACCAGTCCTATCCACTAATGTAATGGTATCTAACCATGGACATGTATTGTAAATAGTTCTACATCTTTGAAAGGGAGAAAGTACCTTTAAAAAGAAAGGGGGATGTTGTAATATGTCTTTCAGGGATAGCAGCTTGCCATCACTAGAAGGGAAGTGTGCTATGTCATCCAGTTTCAGCTTCACTTTTGCTTTTGAGCAGAGCACACACACACAGAGCTGCTGCTAATATCTTCGAACTTTCTACCTTTGCATAAATATTCTCACGTACCTAGTCTCAATAAGTGACTCTGCAATGTGTTTACCCAATCTCTTATGATGGATGCCTTTATATCAGTATAACAACACAACATGTTCTGGCTGCAGGGTGAGCTAGTGTGGAATGGGTCAGCTCCACACCGATTTTGCTTCTGGGGTGGAGAACCATCCATCAAGCTAGAACAAACAGCTTGAAATATATGGGGCAGCACGGTGGCACATTGGTTATCACTGCTGTCTCACAGCCCCAAGGATCCGGGTTCAATTCTGGCCTCGGGTCACTGTTTGTGTGGAGTTTGCACGTTCTCCCCGTGTCTGCGTGGGTTTCCTCCGGGTGCTCCGGTTTCCTCCCACAGTCCAAAGATGTGTAGGTCAAGTTAATTGGCCGTGTTAAATTGTCCCTTAGTGTCCAAAAGATGTGCAGGTTAGATGGATAAACCATGGGAAATGTGTGTGGTTATTGGGAGAGGGCCTGGGTACAATATTCTTCCAGAGAGTTGGTGCAGACTTGATGGGCTGAATGGCCTCTTCTGCGCTGTAGGGATTCTATGACAAATGGGCTAAAAGCAATAGTGATTTTTAAATGCCCTGAAACCACCATGCCAACTGCTCACAGTGACTGCAGTCTCCTCGCCTCCTGACATACTAAACTGTCAAGCTGATGTGAGGCACCTTGGGAGGATGAAAAGCTGTGTGAACTGTGTCAGGATTAGAATCCAGAGCACCTGTACCCACCATTGTAATCCAATGCTCAACCAACCAGTGAGCAAATGATTTACACAGCACTACCTAGCACGTAGGATCTCAAACAATGCTGAAAAATAGTATAGGAAAGAGATAGAGAATCTGGTGAACTGGTGCGGTGACAATAATCTCTCCCTCAATGTCAACAAAACAAAGGAGATAGTCATCGACTTCAGGAAGCGTAGTGGAGTGCATGCTCCTGTATACATAGAAACATAGAAACCCTACAGTGCAGAAGGAGTCCATTCGGCCCATCGAGTCTGCACCGACCACAATCCCACCCAGGCCCTACCCCCACATATTTTACCCGCTAATCCCTCTAACCTACACATCCCAGGACTCTAAGGGGCAATTTTTAACCTGGCCAATCAACCTAACCCGCACATCTTTGGACTGTGGGAGGAAACCGGAGCACCCGGAGGAAACCCACGCAGACACGAGGAGAATGTGCAAACTCCACACAGACAGTGACCCGAGCCAGGAATCGAACCCGGGACCCGGGACCCTGGAGCTGTGAAGCAGCAGTGCTAACCACTGTGCTACCCCATCAATGGGGATGAAGTACAAATGGTCGTGAGCTTCAGGTTTTTAGATGTCCAGATCACCAACAACCTGTCCTGGTCCCCCCATGCCAACACTATAGTTAAGAAAGCCCACCAATGCCTCTACTTTCTCAGGAGGCTAAGGAAATTTGGTATGTCAGCTACAATTCTCACCAATTTCTACCAGATGCACCATAGAAAGCATTCTTTCTGGTTGTGTCACAGCTTGGTATGGCTCCTGCTCTGTCCAAGACTGCAAGAAACTACAAAGGGTCGTGAATGAAGCCCAATCCATCACTCAAACCAGCCTCCCATCCACTGACTCTGTCTACGCTTCCCGCTGCCTCAGAAGGGCAGCAAGCATAATCAAGGATGCCACGTACCCTGGACATACTCTCTTCCACCTTCTTCCTTTGGGAAAAAGATATAAAAGTCAGGTCATGTACCAACCGATTCAAGAACAGCTTCTTCCCTGCTGCTGTCAGACTTTTGAATGGACCTACCTCGCATTAAGTTGATCTTTCACCACACCCTAGCTAGGACTGTAACACTACATTCTGCACTCTCTCCTTTCCTTCTCTATGAACGGTATGCTTTGTCTGTATAGTGCACAAGAAACAATACTTTTCACTGTACACCAATACATGTGACAATAAATCAAATCAAATCAAATCATACAAAGTTACAGCAATATGACAAGTAACGACTTACAATCAGTATTGTAAAAAGCACTTCTATTTTAAATTTAGAAAGTTCCATGCAAGTTTTTTAAAGTAATTCTAATAGAATAAGCTGTTTAAATAATTGATGCCATTGTAAATTTAAATGCAATTATATTTAATTTACGAACTGCCAGATCATGTCTCTCAAAGTGAACAAATGAAATATTATATAACCTCTCAGATAAAGACCTTGAAAATACATGGTTTGCAATCCCAGCAGTTACCTGTGATTATGTCTGTTAGAATCATAGAATCCCTACAGTACAGAAGGAGGCCATTCGCCCATCGAGACTGTACCGACAACAATCCCACCCAGGCCCTATCCCTGTTACCACACGTATTTACCCTAGCTAATCCCACTGATACTAAAGGTCAATTTAGCACGGCCAATCAACCCAACCCAACCCACACATCTTTGGACTGTGGAAGGAAACCGGAGCACCCGGAGGAAACCCACGCAGACACATGGAAAATGTGCAAACTCCACACAAACAGTGGTCCAAGGCTGGAATTGAACCTGGGTCCCTAAGCGTTGTAAGGCCTCAGAGCTAACCAATGTGCCACTGTGCCGCCGTTAGGGTTTACCAGCTTTTATCCCACTGGAGATTGAACAGCCAATGGGAGAGAAAAGTATTTGTCTGCTTACCTCACCAGAGATACAACGTGTAAGATATACATTTGTACATTTATCCATGGACAGAGTGGATAGTCAGAAGCTTTTTCCCAGGGTGGAAGAGTCAATTATTAGGGGACATAGGTTTAAGGGGCAAAGTTTAAAGGAGATGTACGAGGCAAGTTTTTTACACAGAGGGTGGTGAGTGCCTGGAACTCGCTGCCGGGGGAGATAATGGAAGCAGATATGATAGTGACTTTTAAGGGGTGTCTGGACAAATACATGAATAGGATGGGAATAGAGGGATGTGGTCCCTGGATCAGTATAGCCGTGTTGCCACATATATTTCAAGCTATTTGTTCTAGCTTGATGGATGGTTCTCCACCCCAGAAGCAAAATTGGTGTGGAGCTGACCCATTCCACACTAGCTCACCCTGCAGCCAGAACATGTGTTGTTATACTGTTACTTCACATGGGCAGCACGGTCGGTGCAGGCTTGGAGGGCTGAAGGGCCTGTTCCTGTGCTGAAATTTTCTTTGTTCTTTGTTCTTTGTGAAATGGAGCTGCCCCTGTCCCACCTCCCCCTTCCCCAAAGAACACACATTATACGCCGGTATTTGATGGGCCAGGGAAAATAGGGACTCACAGCATCATCCAACCCCTCTGCATTGACATCACTGACATTTTAAGTGTGATACCTAGTACTTGCACGGGGAAATCACTGATTGACCTCCCTGCAGGACTGATAGAATACAAGCTCCCTGGTGATTGGTAATTACCTTACCAGGTGGAGTTCGTACACGGAGCCCTTTATAAAGCAGGCCCCTGAGTGGGTCCATTGATATATTGTCCCGGTTGGGACCTGTTTGTGTTCACCTCAGGCTTGAGGTTTTACTTTATTTTGTGCAATAAAGCACTGTTCTTTTACGGCTGACTCCTGGAGTTATCATAGTAAAGGTTGGGTGGAAGCTTCAGCCTTTACATTGGACCATTTTGGCAGAGGAAGAAGGGAAGGAAAATCTGTATTTATTAGAGCACGACCTCGGGATGTTCCATAAAGCTTCCCAGTCACTACGGTACCTCTACAGGATGGCGACTGTCATAGAAAAAAGCAACAACTAACAGCAAGAAGCCACAATCAACCTGATAATCAGCTGTTAATCTGTTCTGGTGAAAGGTTCCAGACCTGAAACATTGATGTCATTTCTCTTCATGGATGCTGTCTGACCTGCGGAGTATTTCCAGCATTTTCAGTTTTTGCGGAGATATTTAATGATGTTAGTTATAATGGTTAGTTATAACCAGGACATTGGGGGCAAAGAAAAATCCATTTTCTCCTATTGCAACAACAGAGTCAGTGCATGAGTTGCAGGCGGAGTGGGATTCGTGGCCAAACTCACCCAGGAAATAATCTATTTTATAGCAAAGTCAATTGACTCAGTCGAATCAATCTAAACAGCAAGAGAGTCCCTTTAAAGGGACAGAGTCCCTTTAAAAGAGTTTCAACTCCAGAAAATGGAACTGGTAGCTAAAACAAAGTGATTGTCTTCAGATCAGACCATGCTGATTTCTCCAGCACTGACTAAGAGGAGGATAGTTACGCACCAAGTAGGTACATAAAATCAATCCCAATCTCTTACAGAAATGTGGTGTCCAAGCATCAGTGATAGAGTAATTACTCAATGGCAGTATCGCCATGCTGGTTAGTCACTATACGTGGAGTCAAGAAAATACAGATCCTAGCTCTTTACCAAACAGCTCTTCCAGACTTCCAGCAAATCTGCCAAGGAGATTTGTGGACGTTTAGAGCTTTGCTTTCTTCAAACAGTTCTACTTTTACTTTTTAAAGGGGTACTGGCTTAATTAATGTGTTTTTGGGGTAAGATGCCACCATGTATGCAGTCACAGTAACAACGTGGTTCAACAAGATTTTTGTCATCATGTTTTATATTTCGAAACAAACGAGAAAAGCATTCCCATTTTTTTCCCTGAAAGCAGAGTTTCTTTAAATAATAACACCCTCCTTTACTGACAAGGTGAGGGAATGTCCCCTCCAGAGTTCCTCACTAACGCGAGTACCAGTAAATGTACGCAATGTATTCATTGCATGTGAATGGTTATTCTTCATTTGGGGAGGTGTCACGGCTCTTTGTGCTGAAGAATTACCGAAGTAAAGAAGAAAATGACATGAAACGTTCAGAGATGCAGTTTTCTGTATTCTCAAAATAGAATTCAAGCCTGTGTCATAACGAATGCACAATTTCAGACATCACTGATATCCAGAATGACTGCTGATGTGATCTTGGTGGAATGATTTCTTTACATTCTTACAAATAACTGGTGATAAGAAGAGACAGTCAAGCTTTCCTGAGCTCAGCCCACGCATTAAATAGAGACAAAGGGGTTGGTTTTAACCCCAAGCGAAGAACCGGGGGTTTGAGGGGAGTTAAAACGGAGTATTGGACGTACCCACTCCTCTCCTGCCCTGGTCTAGCCAACTGAAATGTTAAAACGCAGATGGTAAGGACGCCCATCTGATGTTGACAGTGTCCTCTTTAAATAGACAGATTGGGTTCCGATGATGAGATCAAGGCCCAATCTGCTATTGGAGCCTGAGGAGGAAACAATGCGGGTTTCTCCTCCAGACCAAATGCGCTGGTGAAAGGAAACAAGGTTCCTTTTTGTTTCCACTCAATCAAAACCTCTCGTCATCCAGAAGACCTCTAATGGATCACTGTTGTTCGATGGGGAAAGGCGGCGGGATAGTTTTTCCCTTTCTGCTCACCAGTCAGTTGTCCGCAACAACGTGTGTTTCAGAGGGCATGTTTTAAACTTTTTCAGTGCTGTGGTCTCAGTCACAAACATGAAGCAGATTCTCGGATAAGTTTAAATCAAAAGAAAGGGATTCTTCCAAAAAAATTCTAAGTGTCGAATTTGCGTGAAAACTGAAGTAAATCCTGCTGTTTTTTTTTCAGCGGGGGTTTGAAAGTGAATCTCCCACACTCTGTGCAGTGCAGAGTGCACTGGTGTGAATCCTGCTGAAAAGCTGTGGGCAGGGCCTATTCCCGCTGGAGAGGCCGGCAGCACAGTGCTGAGCGGGCCACTGCGCATGTGCTGATCTGTCAGCCCGAGATTGGCACATGCGCAGTGGCTCCTGTCTGCTGGCCTCCCAATTGCTGGCCAGCTCAATTGAAATACTCCTGGCAGGGGAGGGGAGAGGCTAGCGGGTCAGAAGACTTTAGTCCCGGCACCGCTAATTATATTTAAATTATATTAAAATCACTGTTTGCATGCCTAGTGCAGCTCCGCACCTAAATCCGGTGCTGGGAGATACGCTCGGAGCCAGACGCCCCAGTGCGGATCGCGCTAATCTAACCCCGCTGAAATCTCTTGGCCCGCTGCGCTAAAAAATCAGCATAGCAGGATGGAAGAATCGCCAGGTTGTTAATTCACACCACGTCAAAATGTACACAACAGACCACACTCACTCCTTCCTGCACACAAAGATACACAGAAGTAAATATTGATTCCAGAGGCAAAGGGAAGAAACTTAATATTATGGGAGTACATTTAGTACAATGATTGCAGCGGTTGAAGGAGAAGGTCCTTCTTGGGGTAATTGTGAATGGTAAATAAATTGCATCCCCTCGTCAGAAAAACACAGTTTTGTTAAAATTAAAAAACCAAGCTTCCAGAATTAATCTGAAAATAGCAGAGGCTATGTTTTCAAAATCACAGATGACTCACAGTTACAAGTTAGCCAATTTATTCACAAGAATTGTACGAGTTAACATGTCATTATCACAAAAGAATGTGGCCTCTTCACAGAATGGCAATGGAATAATATTGGAGTTTTTCTGTTGCTAGCCCTTGTTGCACTGATGCAGAATCCATCTGTCCTCTATCTGCATCCAGTAATTGAAGTGTCTTTCAGAACAAGCAAAACATTGTTTATCTCCTCCAACACAGAAGGAAGTTTAGTGACCCCCCCCTTTTCTTCCCTTCTGAACACCTCATTTGATTTACTTCCTCAGGCAGGACTGCGCAATGTGACCAGAATGTTAAATGTATGCTTCTTTTTGTGTCAACCTCATAATAAGCACGTTATCACTGCGAGTGGTTTGACTCAGAACAATATTCTACAATTAATTTTCTATACTTACCTTATGTAGTGCTGAAATATTATGGTGTTATGAGTGAGGTAGGTTGGAGGCAAAGCAGTGGACGATTTCAACGCAGTGAGAATGCAGTGATGCAGAGAACACAGAACAAAGAAAAATACAGCACGGGAACAGGCCCTTCGGCCCTCCATGCCCATGCTGATCATGATGCCCTAACTAAACTAAAAAACCTTCTGCCCTTACTCAATCCATAACTCTCTATTCCCTCCCTATTCATGTAGCCATCCAGATGTCTCTTAAATGTTGCTAATGTGCCTGCTTCCACCACCTCCTCTGGCAGCGCGTTCCAGGCACCCATCACTCTCTGCCTGAAAAACCTCCCCCGCATATCTCCCTTAAACTTTCCCCCTCTCATCTTGAACCTGTGCCCCTTGTAATTGACACTTCCACCATGGGAAAAAGCCTCTGACTATCCACCCTGTCTATGCCTCTCATAATATTGTAGACAAAGAGGATTCAATCAAAACAGAGAACAGCATAATCTCATCCAACATCTGACAGTAAGAAGGTAAAATTGATCCTTGTTAACTTGGCATGTTTCAATATCGCCCACAAATTGGAAAGATGTTTATAAAATATATCGAAGGCATACTTCAATTATTCTTTATGACACTGATGTTCAATCACTAACTGAAATAGTTTGTCCTATTGTTCAAATTGTTTTGGATGTACAATGCTGAACACCCATATAAAAGCAGAAACTAAAAACGAGTGTCACAATGGATTAGGTGCCACATGAATGAAACCAAGTATTAAACTTCCAAATAAAGTAAACTTACAGCCAGTTGTAACATTATTGGAAATTAAACATCAACATTGTACTTCAACTTTCTTCCTCTTAACAGCCTGAGTTTATGAAAATTCATAAAACTTGTCTGGGTATTTTTATTGTGAACCCAGGATGAAAAGGTCCAGAAGTTCGGGTCGCCACTCAAGCTGAAATAGCTAAGGAGATCAAAAGAGAAAATGCTGGAAAATCTCAGCAGGTCTGGCAGCAAGGGCCTCTGTGGTAGCTGGGGGTGGGGGGGGGGAGGTCTGTTTTAGACATGCAGGCTGGCTGACAGAGGCAGAGGCTGAGTGACAGGTCTCTCTGTTCTTACAGCAGAGGGACCTGCGCATGCGCAATTGCGACCTCTGCTGCTCTCAGCCAGCATTCGGGTAATTTTAACCCTGCCCTCTCCTCCTACAGGCAAGAAACTTTTTTTGAGTTTTTTTTTGCTCTGTGTGTAAGCAGATTTGGACTTGCCCAAAATATGGATCAAAAACTTCAGTTTTTTCACACATCCCGGACTTGGAATTGTTTTCATAAGATTGCCCCCAAGAGGCAATTTATCATGGTCAATTCACCTGTGGGGGAAACTCACACAACACAAGGAGACTCTCCACCCAGTCTCCCAAGTCCAGAATTAAACCCAGGTCCCTGGTGTTGTGAGGCAGCGGTGCTAACCACCGTGCCACCATAATCTGCAATGTACAAAAGGGAAAAATTTGCAAATCTTTCTTGATCTTTGCAATCCCTCGTACCAGGCAGTGTCCTCGTGCTTATTAAAATATACATTTCAGCAAATATTGGAAACAGGACTAACAGGCTGTTTCACTGACAGTGAAGCATTGCCCAGTTGGGTAATCATACTTCTTTATTTCTAATTGGTGTAGGAAGGCAGTACATCACAATGACGGGCACGTTGGCCAAATAATGGCAAGAGCCATTGGAACGTCATGTGATCAAACCTCCAGGAATACAGTTAATCGCAGTTGGCTATCCTATTACAGACTAAGAGCTGGAGTGTAAACTTATTTCAGATAACATTTTTGCCCCTGGCACAGACATGATGGGCCATGTGACCTCCTTCTATGCCTGCAATTTCCATGTTTCTATGTTTATTTGGTCTTCCTCTTCCTACAGTTACACCGTAGTTGGAATTGTCACTGAAGTGACAGATTATTTTTAAACGGAAAATCAAATTTCATGAATATTTATGCTGCTTAAAAGATTGGTTCATTTTCAAATGAGCCTGAGAAGTTTTGTCATGAAAATGTGTTTAATGCCAAATAATGATTTTTAATCCATCAGTTTTTGATACGAGTATGCACTTTGGAAATCAGATGGAGTCCATATTGAAGTGAAAGAGACAATTTGTACATCCTGCCTGGTAAGGCCTCTGTGGATTTTAACTCTGATAACTTTCAAGTCTGGGCTGTATTATTATTTTTTATTCATTTGTGGGTATGGGCATTGCTGGGCAACATTTATTGCCCATCCCCAGTCACCCTTGTTCAGAGGGCAGTTGAGAGTCAACCATATTGCTGTGGCTCTGGAGTCGCATGTAGGTCAGACCAGGTAGGAATGGCAGATTTCCTTCCCTAAAGGACATTTGTGAACCAGAGGTATTTTTCTGACAATGGTTTCATGGTCATCAGTAGATTCTTAATTCCAGATATTTTTTATTGAATTCAAATTCCACCATCTGCCGTGGCGGGATTAGAACCCGGGTCCCCAGAACATTAGCTGAGTTTCTGGATTAAGAGTCTAGCGATGATACCACTAGGCCATCACCTCCTCTGTGTCTGCTTAAATGCATTTGTCCAAGCATATGAAGCACTGCTTCAAGCTTGCTACTGGTACAACAAGGTGAGGAGAAGTCAAACGACTCACCTCTATGACCTCTCCTTGTTTGAACCCAACAGGTTTTTATTGTTTGAAAAGGACAAATCTACCAATTCAGTGCGTGCTTAACTGTTTACATGCTGTAATCATAAATGAAACAATAGGACAAATTTTCTTGAGTTTAGCAAAAAAAGGGTTCAGCTTTATTAGACTTAAATTGACCTATGTATAATAATATGGCCAAAATATTCCATCCTCATTCGCAGCTGGGATTTTCCAGTGCTGCTGAGAGTGAGTGGATTTTTGGCTGAAACGCCAAATTTTCCGTTCTCGCTCGCAACCCAATCCTAGGGATTCTATGGCCGAAATGTTATGACCGTTCACGCCGCTGGGATTTTCCTGTCCCGCTGCAGTGAACGGAGATTTGGCTGGGCACCAAATTCTCCAGCTTTGCTGCAGCGGGAGTGTGGTGTGAACGGCCGGTAAGATTGCACCGAATGGCTGGAATTTTACCATTGGCCACGGGAATTGGAGCGGGTGAGGGGCAGACCATGGAAAGGCCCGTTGACCTTGGGTGGGATTTTACGGTTTTGTGATGAGCGAGGCCATAAAATCCCGCCATTGCATTTTTAAGAAGTTTCTGTTTTAAAAGTGCAATTGGGGTTTCCAGCCTGTGGATTAAAAATCATTATTTGGCATAAAACACACCTTCATGACCAAACTGAATAACGATCCTGCAGACTGCATCTGTTTTATCACATCAGCATTTATCTGGTATTTGCAGCTGTCAAACAGGGTTAAGGATTTGGATTGGAGAAGCTAAGCTTGACTTCCCAGCAGCCAAAATTTCAACTGCATTCCCCTGCAAAAACAAACCACAGGGACAGCGGATCATTATAAAATCAATGAGTTGTGAATCTTGCCAGGGAACAAACACTAACTTTCTACAAATGACCATGACCTGCACTTTATCAAATGGGGACTCCCAAGATTTACTAATGCCATTGGGAAATCCTGTCCCATAGAATAAATGTTCCCATTCTGTTGCCAGCTTTCTGTGGGGCACCTGATAGAGTGCATCACCCGTGCTTTGTACACTGGCACATTGCAGATTCACTGGGTGAAAAGATGAACTCAGAAGTCACTTTTTGAGGCATAAAATTCCAATGCTGCATGATCTTTATAATAGGAAGGAGAGTAGGATTGGTTAATTCATCTTCAGGTTTCCCTTCCTTCTGGGCTGTTTTCAGCTTGCCATGCAGAGTTGTGGACTGGCCCTTGATAAATGCAAGGGCACAATCATAGAGTCATAGAATTCTTACAGTGCAGAAGGAGGTCATTGGGCCCATCTGCACTGACTCTCTGACACAGCATCTTACCCAGGCCTACCCCATCCCTGTAACTCCATGCATGTCCTAGCTAATCCGCTTAACCTACACATCTTGGGACACTAAGGGGCAACTTAGCATGGCTAATCCACCTACCCTGCACATCTTTGGACTGTGAGAGGAAACCCACACAGACACGGGGAGAATGTGCAAACTCCACACTGACAGACACCCAAGGTTGAAATCGAACCTGGGTCCCTAGCACTGTGAGACAGCAGTGCTAACCACTGTGTCACCGTGTCATCCCACAAGATTGTGCGTTCACTGGGTTTCTGCCCATTGAACTGTATGTGATTTTCTAGGCGATATTCAATGCCTGCTTGAAATACTCTTGTAGAAAACTGGTAAGAGCTTCACTTTAAAATGGAAGTCAATGGTATTGAAAAGGAAATCTGTAATTTTAACCATTTTGTCACCAGACAAATGACTTCATCATACAAAATGAAAATCAGGATTGGACGTGTATTGGACTGATAGCAAATCTATGTTTAAACAGGAGAATTTAAAAAGGGGGAACAGCTTATTATGAATATGTATGAAAGTGGGCTTTAACTCTGGGTTTGTGGCAGGTGAATTGTTCTGTTTTTATTTGTCTTGTTGGTTTGCTTTTGGAGGTCTGTCCACCATCAAGTAAAGTTTATTTAATAGTCACAAGTAGATTCTTTACATTCACACTGCAACGAAGTTACCGTGAAAATCCCCTAGTCGCCACACTCCAGTGCCTGTTCGGATACACTGAGGGAGAATTTACCGTGGTCAATGCTCCTAGTAAGAAGTCTCACAACACCAGGTTAAAGTCCAACAGGTTTATTTGTAGAAAACGCCACTAGCTTTCGGAACTGGCTGTTCCTTCGTCAAGTGGGTGGGAGTTCTGATCACAAATAGGGCATACAAAGACACAAATTCAATTTACATGAATAATGATTGGAATCTGAGTCTTTACAGCTAATCAAGTCTTAAAGGTACAGACAATGTGAGTGGAGAGAGCATTAAGCACAGGTTAAAGAGATGTGTATTGTTTCCAGACAGGAAAGTTAGTGAGATTTTGCAAGTCCAGGCAAGTTGTGGGGGTTACAGATAGTTTGACATGGACCCAAGATCCCGGTTGAGGGCATCCTCATGTGTGCAGAACTTAGCTATCGCAGAAGACAAACACGGGACACGGTGGACAGAGTACCCTTCGTCGTCCAGTACTTCCCCGGAGCAGAGAGGCTACAACATCTTCTCCGGAGCCTTCAACATGTCATTGATGAAGATGAACATCTCGCCAAGGCCATCCCCACACCCCCACTTCTTGCCTTCAAACAACCGCACAACCTCAAACAGACCATTGTTTCATCCAGACACATGGAACAGCCATGGGGACCAAATTCGCACCTCAATATGCCAACATCTTCATGCACAGGTTCAAACAAGACTTCTTCACCGCACAGGACTTTCAACCGATGCTATACACTAGATACATCGATGACATTTTCTTCCTTTGGACTCATGGTGAACAATCACTGAAACAACTATATGATGACATCAACAAGTTCCATCCCACCATCAGACTCACCATGGACTACTCTCCGGAATCGGTTACATTCTTGGACACACGCATCTCCATTAAGGACGGTCACCTCAGCACCTCACTGTACCGCAAACCTACGGATAACCTCATGATGCTCCACTTCTCCAGCTTCCACCCTAAACACGTTAAAGAAGCCATCCCCTACGGACAAGCCTTCCGTATACACAGGATCTGCTCAGATGAGGAGGATCGCAACAGACACCTTCAGATGCTGAAAGATGTCCTCATAAGAACAGGATATGGCGCTCGACTCATCGATTGACAGTTCCGACGTGCCACAGCGAAAAACCGCACTGACCTCCTCAGAAGACAAACACAGGACACGGTGGACAGAGTACCCTTCGTCGTCCAGTACTTCCCCGGAGCGGAGAGGCTACGACATCTTCTCCGGAGCCTTCAACATGTCATTGATGAAGATGAACATCTCGCCAAGGCCATCCCCACACCTCCGCTTCTTGCCTTCAAACAACCGCACAACTTCAAACAGACCATTGTCCGCAGCAAACTACCCAGCCTTCAGGAGAACAGTGACCACAGCACCACACAACCCTGCCACAGCAACCTCTGCAAGACGTGCCGGATCATCGAAACGGATGCCATCATCTCACGTGAGAACACCATCCACCAGGTACACGGTACATACTCTTGCAACTCGGCCAACGTTGTCTACCTGATATGCTGCAAGAAAGGATGTCCCAAGGCATGGTACATTGGGGAGACCATGCAGACTCTATGACAACAGATGAATGAACACCGCTCGACAATCACCAGGCAAGACTGTTCTCTTCCTGTTGGGAAACACTTCAGCGGTCACGGGCATTCGCACTCTGATCTTCAGGTAAGCGCTCTCCAAGGCGGCCTTCATGACACACAACAGCGCAGAGTCGCTGAGCAGAGACTGATAGCCAGGTTCCGCATACATGAGGACGACCTCAACCAGGATCTTGGGTTCACGTCACACTATCTGTAACCCCCATAACTTGCCTGGACTTGCAAAATCTCACTAACTTTCCTGTCTGGAAACAATACACATCTCTTTAACCTGTGCTTAATGCTCTCTCCACTCACATTGTCTGTACCTTTAAGACTTGATTAGCTGTAAAGACTCAGATTCCAATCATTATTCATGTAAATTGAGTTTGTGTCTTTGTATGCCCTGTTTGTGATCAGAACTCCCACCCACCTGATGAAGGAACAGCCAGTTCTGAAAGCTAGTGGCGTTTGCTACAAATAAACCTGTTGGACTTTAACCTGGTGTTGTGAGACTTCTTACTGTGTTTACCCCAGTCCAACACCGGCATCTCCACATCAATGCTCTGAAACAGCATGTCTTTCAGACTGTGGAAGTAAACCAGAGCACCTTAGGGAAGCCCATGCAGCCATGGGGAGAACATGCAGACTCTGCACAGACAGTGACCCAAGGCGGAAATTGAACCCAGGTCCCTGGCGCTGTGAGGCAGCAGTGCCAACCATTGTGCCACCATAAACCATTGTCCAAAGCCAAAATACTCAATCTGAGAGAAGGGGAAACAAAAGGAGGAAAATGAGGTGGATTTGACTGCATCAAACACCACACCTACCTTCCTCCCTTCATAGACATATCTGCGGACCCATATACGCCAATCAAGGAATCTTCATTGAAAACTCTCTGTAGGCTTGGCTTCAGAAAGGAGGCAGTGAATTGCGTTCTCTGTTCAAAACTCAACTACAGACATGGGCATGGCTTTAAATTGAGGGGGGGTAGTTATAGAACCGATGTCAGGGGTAGGTTCTTTACCCAGAGGGTGGTGAGGGATTGGAATGCCCTGCCAGCATCAGTAGTAAATGCGCCTAGTTTGGGGGCGTTTAAGAGATCCGTAGATAGGTTCATGGACGAAAAGAAATTGGTTTAGGTTGGAGGGTCACAGTTTTTTTTTTTTTAACTGGTCGGTGCAACATCGTGGGCCGAAGGGCCTGTTCTGCGCTGTAATGTTCTATGTTCTATGTTCTATGTACAGACAATCTCCACAATAAGGATGGCCTTACTGGCAGTAACTGTCAACCTGACTCATTCTAAACTATCAGCTACGCCAATCAATCTGCAGTAGGATCAAGCAGGTCACTGATTAATTGTTTTCCAGGACAAAAGAGTTCTACATTTTCCTCAAAAATATGTAAATATATTCCCCAAATGTGCAGGAGTATTTTCCAAAGCACCAATGTGACCATTAAGACACCTGCACATATTGCACATGATCTTCAAGGGTCTTTAAGGACCAGTAATACAACGTTGTGAAGAACAAAACCCATTTCCCAGGCAACAACTATATCACCCAGTGCAGGGCATGTTGGATCAGTGCAGGAATATAGATCACCCAAATCAGAAATGTTTCTCATGCAGTGCTGGAACTCATGGCATCAGTGCAGGAGAATGCAGAAAAACATGGCATCAGTACAAGTGTGTGTAGCATCAGTGTAGGAGTGTGCAGTGTCAGCTTATAAGCTGCAGTGATTTGCCTATCTTAAATGTAGTTAATTAAGATGCTAATTGGCTCAGCAGATCTTTTCATCGAATTAATGACAGGTCACTCACCATGCTCAAGAAATTTTTTTTTTTAATTGAAGGACCAAAGTGGTAATTTATCAGTGAACTGACAGGACTACACTTTCCCCAAACCCACAATATAGGCTCGAGGATGTAAGATATAGCTGTGTGCGTTAGGGGAGGATCCAGAAAAAAAGGTCTAATTCTAATGACACAAGGGTTGATTAATTACATCAAAGACCAATCTAAATAATCAAACAATATGCACAGCCAACTAGTCAGCAATTTGCAATGATGGTAAAATGTGGGTGTTCAGCATATTGCAAACATTTCTTTATTGTGAAGCAAAAGTTAAAGGTCACTAACTGCATCTAAGGAAAATGCAATTAATTGTGGTAACTCATTTCAGCCTTCACTATTTATGCCCTTGTTCTTCCCACTGCTGATTCCCGCTCAAAGTAACCCCTCAGGAATCAAACCCAAAATATGATTCATTTAGCAAAATGTGTAATTACATCCTAATGAAGCCTGGACTAAACTGCACATAAATAATCTTGAAAAATACAATATCAGCCATCACCTGGGTGAGTCGGAAGAACTGTTTCTTAACCAACATAAGAGATGCACTTATCTGGGTCATATTGATAGCATTAAAGTTTTTCTGTAGTTGAGTTCGTATTACACCCGACACACAAAGATTAATCTCTTATTATTATCTGGCTGATAATTGATACAACCTACAGACATTAATCAATGGATTTGTGTCAGTTCCACTGTGATATAAATATAAACTTAAAGTCTAGCTCTGCATATGACTAATTAGCAGTCTTCTCAAGACTGAGATAACTCCTCCAAGGTTGGTGTCTCTTCATTAAAGTTAGATTTATTTACATAGTAAGCAACATTCAGACAGATGCTTCCTCGTTCCGAGTATAAACTCAGAGTTCCAGTAACCCTGACACTCCACATTGTGTACACATGCAGGGCTCCCTGATTGGACAAGCCATTACTGCCTTAATCTGGGAGCTTGTATTCTAAGAGGTTCACTTTGTGGACCTGGTTAAAGTCATTATATCCGACCCTACTAGGTCCAAGGAGCCTCGGCGGCTCATTTGCCTCGAATGCCTCTTGAGGTGTTTAAACGCAGGGTCTGGTTCCTCAAGCTATGCATCCGACATGGATGGGATGTAGCGAACTGGTGCCCATCTCTTTCATCTAGAGTGCCGAGGCACAGGTTCACTCCCTTCTTCGGGTGGTAAGGGAGTCAACTCGACTACATCCACCGTGTCCATTTTGGACTGGGAGGTTCCAACAACTGGAGACAGAGAGCAGGAGCCGGCAGGTCCCAAAAGTTTTTCCAAGGCTCCCAATGTGCTGGGCATTGATTGTTCCTGAGTGGCCTGAGAATTTAATGCTTTCAAATGGTCTAGGTGTTTTCTCAGGATGGCATCCCCTACATGGGCTTTGTCTGAAACAGTTCCTATCCTCGAGTCCACCGTGCCTTGTAACCACACATGGCCTTTCCCATGATTCTTTAGTAATGCTTTATTACCCGCCCTGAAGTGTCTTTCATGGCTGGTGTTGTTGTGGGCTTGGCCCTGGGCTTCTTGATGCCTTTCCACCCTCCCTCTCAGGTTCGGGAAAATCAGGCTCATCCTGGTGCAGAGTCGCCTGTGCACCCATGAGCATCTCAGCTGGTGCTATTCTGCATGGGGTGTTGTTCTATAGTCAGACAATAATCTGGAAAGTTTGGTGTCCAAAGAGGCTCCATCATCAACTCCCCAACCCCTTTCTTCTACAGTTGGGCCAAGGACATTGCTGCAGGAGCACTTTAGGGTAATGTGCTGGGCCTCAACAACCATCTTCCTTTTCTCTCTAATTCCCACTGACTTCAAATTTGACTGGAGCTCCTTCAAATGGTCAACTTCCCAACGTATTGGCATCAAAATGAGGTGGGAGGTCCCGGAAGGACCTTCTTTCTCATTTGGATGGTTGCATCTCTTTGGACTGTAATGTCACTGCCATGTCACTCCTAGCCCGCAACACAGTGCTCCCCAGACAATTTCTGCATAGATAAAAGGGAAAGGATATTGTGGAACTTCTTGGAGTACAGAGGAGGGGTTGCAGTTTTTCTAATTTGACATCCCTAATTTTAACCATGTTTCTAACAGACTGCTGTCTATTCAAACAGCAAAACTGTCTGGCAGATGTAACCGTTGCTTGATAAAGGAGCTTTTAGTTGGCCTGATTCAATATTGTACTTGTAGTATGTTTTCAAAAGCAAACCGAGCTCATTTGTTTCATTTCTTGCCCACTTGAGCTTGTATTGAATTCAGTCCTTGATTGCGACTGCTCAATCTCACATTCTCGTTCCAGCTCTGGTTATCATACACACATACATGCAAAAGGCTTATTATGTAAGATAATTACAATTCTGGGGAGAGGTGCAGAAAGAATCTTTGTCATTTTCATCAGGATGGCTTCATGCCCAAGGACTAAAATGGAATTCACTGCAGGCCCCCACCAGAACGTTAGTTTAAAATTATTTACCAGAATGTGGAGCCAGAATGGGCAGCAATCCTTTGAAATCCTCTTACTTTTTCTTCCAATGTGGCCATTTGAGCCATTTGCTTTTGATGAAGCTTCACCTTCTTGGACCCCAATGCTTCTGAATGTAAAATTATTCCACCAGGAGTGGAAAAATTGGTAGGATGTGACTAGCAACATTCCACAGATCTTTATTGGGTCTCAACTATTTACTGTATTTAATAATGACTTAGATGATGAAATTGAAAGCCACATATCCAAGTGGATAGAGCTGTGAAGAAGGCCTATAGTGTGTTAGCTTTTATTAACAGGGGGTTGGAGTTTAAGAGCCGTGGGGTTATGCTGCAACTGTACAGGACCTTGGTGAGACCACATTTGGAATATTGTGTGCAGTTCTGGTCACCTCACTATAAGAAGGATGTGGAAGCGCTGGAAAGAGTGCAGAGGAGATTTACCAGGATGCTGCCTGTTGCTTGATCTTATGAGGAAAGGTTGAGGGAGCTGGGGCTGTTCTCTCTGGAGCGGAGGAGGCTGAGGGGAGACTTAATAGAGGTTTATAAAATGATGAAGGGGATAGATAGAGTGAACGTTCAAAGACTATTTCCTCGGGTGGATGGAGCTATTACAAGGGGGCATAACTATAGGGTTCGTGGTGGGAGATATAGGAAGGATATCAGAGGTAGGTTCTTTACGCAGAGAGTGGTTGGGGTGTGGAATGGACTGCCTGCAGTGATAGTGGAGTCAGACACTTTAGGAACATTTAAGCGGTTATTGGATAGGTACATGGAGCACACCAGGATGATAGGGAGTGGGATAGCTTGATCTTGGTTTCAGATAAAGCTCGGCACAACATCGTGGGCCGAAGGGCCTGTTCTGTGCTGTACTGTTCTATGTTCTATGTTCTATATCCAAGTTGGCTGGTGGCACAATCGTGGGCAACGTTGTGAGCAATGTAGATGGATGTCTATAGATGAATTGAATGGGCATAGCCATGTCAAATGGATTTCACTGTCGACAATGTGGAACATCAGGCCTAAAAGGATAGAACAGGGTACTCCCTAAATGGCAAAAAGCTATACAGAATGGAGATTCAAAAAATATTTGGGATGTACAGGAACATAGATCAATAAACTGTGGTGAACAAATGTAGAAATAATTAAAAAGATAACCGGAATGCTAGCCTTTACATTGATAATGCAAGAGGATACGGCCATGCTTCAACTGTGCAAAACCCTGGTTAGGCCACATCTGGAGCACTGTGTTCAATTCTGGGCAGCCCACATTAGGAAGAATATATTGACCTTCAAGGAAGTGCACCAAAGTGATACCTAGAATTATGGAAATTTGCAGCACGGGGGGGGGAAGAGATCCTTCTGTCCATCATGCCTTTGCTGGCAGTAAAGGGAGCATCCAGCCTAATTCCACTTTCCAGCTCTTGGTCCATAATCTTGAAGGTCACAGCTCTTCAAATGTAAATTCAAGTGTTTTTTTTCCAAACACAATGAGGGCTTCTACCTCTACCACACTTCCAGTCAGTGAATTCTGGTCCTCAAATCACGTTCTGGGGGAAAATATTTCTCTTTGATTTCCCTCTAATCCGTCTACCAATTACTTCAAATCTATGTCACAGGTTAAATTATTAGGAGCAATTACACAACCGAATGGAAACATTACTCCTTTTGTATAAAAGTTACAGAGTATTGTCATTGTGGTTACATTCTTTCATTGTGATTTGATTGAATCCCACTTGGAAAGGAACTGCAGTGATATGTTTTTTCAGGGGAATATGACCTTACACTAGATATTTTTATATTAAAAATCCTCATGGTTATTTATAATTCTTTTAAAAACTGGACAAAGACATTGTAAAATGGCTGTCTGTGATTCTCAACAAAATGAACTAACAAGACAGTATCACAGAAATGTGCATCTTGTTACCTCTGAAGAGGTACTAACAATCCCCTGTAGGCTGCAGAGACCAAATTCATGGAGAACCATACAAAGGCCATTTACATTCCAGGCCTGGCTGACTGGAGCCTATTTAACTGCTAGGACAAAAGACCCCATAATTTCCCTTTTCAAGTCTTAATGGTTGGAACATTTAACTATCTTGGGAACCCAGATGGGGGATACACACTGTTTGTCAAAGACACTGTGAAGAGGTGGGAGTCATGTAACATGGAATCCTCTAGCTTGTGTAACCTGTAAAATTGCCTTGCTGTACTGAAAAAGCTTAGTCTTCCATTTTGCCATCCACAAACAGCAGCACAGAAAAGGTGTTCTGCCCAGATTGAATAACTGGTCCCTCTACACTGTCTTAGGGCGGCACATTGGCACAGTGGTTAGCACTGCTGCCTCACAGCGCCAGGCACCTGGGTTCGATTCCTGCTTGGGTCACTGTCTGTGCAGAGTCTGCACATTCTCCCCGTGTCTGCGTGGGTTTTCTCCAGGTGCTCCGGTTTCCTCCCACAGTCTGAATGACGTGCTGGTTAGATGCATTGGCCATGCTAAATTCTCCCTCAGTGTACCTGAACAGGTGCCGGAGTGTGATGACTAGGGGATTTTCACAGTAACTTCATTGCAACGTTAATGTAAGCCTACTTGTGCCACTAATAACTAAACTTAAACATCACTGGAACTTTTGTACCATCGCCTACAAGACTGATCATCTCTGTGTGCCTACCTCCTTGTGTGAAGTCAGCTCCCCTGGAAAAGTGAATTATGCAGCATCGGTTTTCAACCTGCTGACTTCTGTGAAGAAATACCTCACAGGATTTTGATTGTGGACTCTGGACACAGATGAAACAATAATTATTTTCTCTATGGTCTTTGCCCTGTAAACCTTTCTATTCTCTATCCCACTTTCACTATATGAGTGCAAAGGAGGCAACATTGCTACCCTCCTAATGCATTTGAGTGTATGCAAATAACTAACCCTTTGAATTTATCCTATCTCGAGTTTGTTTTGGGGTTGTTAGTAGAAAATTGGATCACACCAAAAGCAAGGGGGAATCAAATCAAACACCTTTCCATTTACAGGTGGGTGGTGAGAGCAGAAACCAGGACTACTTAAATGAACTGTCTGTAACAGTTTTCAATGTGGTTGATGCAAGCAATGTGATTCAAATGATGTTGCTTACTTATCCCTGCAGAGCTGACTGAATTTGACATTTACTTCTCTGAATCCTATTCTGTATTAGCTGCATAACTGAAACACTGGATACATCATCTTATTGTGTCTTTTACTGTTTCAGGTGAAAGCTGTTCTATAATAGCCTTGGACCAGTGCCCTGGATTCAGGCAGATTGAAACTGCACAATCAACCAACGCCTTCACTCGGGCAATTGTTCAAAATTTACAATTAGTTTCTGGTCCCACATCTAATCTAATGGCTTGGAAACCCAATCTGCTGCTCTGTGCCTCCAGTTATTCCTGCAGCCTCCCATGCTGCTGGGGAAGTATGGTTTTTCTCTGTGTTTCTCCATGGCCGTGAACCTGATTACATCAGCGGCAAGGGGTGGTGAAAATAAAGATCGCAATCTCACCGGCAAGATTCACGATTTCCAGGTTTCGCCAGATCTTGACAATATCCCCCCTCCCCCACCCCCACTTTCTCCATCAGAGATCTCGCAGATGGAGAGTGCAGGCTCAAGACCCTTGGGCGGCACGATGGCACAGTGGTCAGCACTGCTGCCTCACAGTGCCAGGGACCCGGGTTCAATTCCGGTCTCGGGTCACTCTCTGTGTGGAGTTTGCACATTCTCCCCGTGTCTGCGTGGGTTTCCTCTGGGCACTCCGGTTTCCTCCCACACTCCATTTCTTCTGTATGGTCCTCACTTCCTCTCCCTTAGGTCCAAGAGGCACAGACTTGAAAGGTTATGGTGGTTGTCATCAGGTCTGGCCCAACCTCTTAAAACATTATCAGGTGCTACTTTTATCTGCTACAACTGCTTACTCTTCCAGGGTCATCCAGGGATGCAGAGGAAACTGCTTTCTTCTTTTATCTACTCTAAACCATTTTCTTAAACCCCTCCTCCTGTCCCCCTACCTTTATTTCCAACAACCAATATGAGGAACTCACGGGCTTCCTTATCACTAAAATTGAGACCACTTGATCAGCTGCCTCTGCCAAACCCTCCCTTCCGTTAGCTCATTGGGCCAAACCTCTTCCAATGCTCCCACTGCCCTAAACTCACATTCTTCTCTAGTTTCTTTCTTACCTTTTGCAACGAGCCTTCCTCTGAGCTCATCATGTCCATGAGACCCACCTCATGTTCCCTTAATCCTATTCCCACCAATCTGATGACCACCCATCATCCCCCGCTGGTCTCCATGTTAGCCATTACTGTAAATAATTCTCTCTCTTCAGGTGTTGTGCCTAAAATAAAAAACCGTTAGCCCCACCGCCCTTGCAAACAACCATACCATCTCCAACCTCCCGTTCCTCTTCAAAGTTCTTGAATGTGTTGTCACCTCACAAATCCATTTCCATCTTTCCCAGAACGCAGTTGGAATGCTCCCAATCAAGTTTCCATCCCATCTCCATACTGAAACAGCTCTTCTCAAAGTCACAAATGAAACCCTATCTGACTGTTACAAAATTTCCCCCCTCTTCCCTCTTGGCCTGACTGAAGACATTGATACAGCTGACCACAGCATCCTCCTCCAGTGCCTCTCCAGTGTCTTCCAGCTGGTTCGGATTGCTCTCACCTGCTTCTATTTCTATCTATTGAGTCATGTTCAGAGCATCACTTGCAATGGTTTCTCTTCCTGCAACCACACCATTACCTCCAATATCCCCCAAGGATCTCCCCTCAGCCCTGTCCTACTTCTCAGCAACATTCTTCCCCTCAGCATCTAAAAGCATAGTTTTACACTAATAACACTCAGCTCTAACCTGTCAGCATCTCTCATGCCTCCTTCATTGCTAATCAACTGTTTAATCGATGTCCTGTACTGAATGGGTAGAAATTTCCTCCAATTAAATAGTGGAAAGATGCAGCCATTGTTTTCAGTCTTCACTCCAAACTCTGTTCCTTCGTTACTGACTTCATTCATGTCCCTGCCAACGGTCTGCGATTATGCCAGTCTGTTTGCCAGTCTGTGCAAGTTTTTTACACAGAGGGTGGTGGGTGCCTGGAACTCGTCGCTGGGGGAGGTAGTGGAAGCAGATACGATAGTGACTTAAGGGGCGTCTTGACAAATACATGAATAGGATGGGAATAGAGGGATACGGTCCCCGGAAGGGTAGGGGGTTTTAGTTCAGTCGGGCAGCATGGTCGGTGCAGGCTTGGAGGGCCGAAGGGCCTGTACCTGTGTTGGAATTTTCTTTGTTCTTTGTTCTGTTTGCAACCTTAGTGTCACGTTTGACCCAAAGATGACCTTCCTACCTCATATTCATGCCGCCACCAAGACTGTCTATTTCCATCTCTGCCACATTGCCTGACTTCACCCCGCCTCAACTCACCGGCTACTGAAACCTTCATTCCAATATCTGTCGCCTCTAGACTTGACGCTTTCAATGCACTCCTAGCTGGTCATCCACATTCTACCCTAAACCTGAGGTCATCCAAAACTCTGTTGTCCATATTTTAGCTGACATCAAGTCCCGTTCCCCTATCTCCCATATGCATACTGACTTACATTGACATCCCAGTCAAGCAATGTCCTGATTTTAAAATTCTCATCCCTATTTTCAAATTGCTCCCTATTTCTAATATCTCCTCTAGCCCCACAACCCTCCAAGGTCCTCGTGTTCATCCAGTTCTGGCCTCTTGTGCATCCCCAATTTTAATCACTTCAGCGTTGGCAGCCATGGTTACAGTTCCCTAAGCTCCACACATCTCCACCTCTCTACCTCACTTTCCTCCTTTAACACACTCCTTAAGACCTACCTTTTTGCCCAAGCTTTTGGTCAACTAACCTAATATATGGCTTGATTTCATACTTTATTTTATGAAGCATCTTGGGATGTTTATTACATTAAAAGTGCTATATAAATTAAAGCTGTTGTTGCAGTTGATTTAGCTGTCTGTTCATAATCATCTACCACTTACACCCTTGTGATGTTCAAAGCATTTAAAATACATTAATCCAACAAAGACATAACATTGCCCATATTTTAATTCCCATATTATGCAAATTATTTACTGCATCCATTTATTCAGAAAGCAAGACTTAATAAAGTGCATACAAGTTTTATAATGAGAAATTGAGTTCAAAGTAGATCTTAATGAAATTCCTCATTAATTAACTGAAAATAAATAATCATTGATTTGTCAGTACTGTATGAAGGTTGAACAAAATCTAACCTTAGTGGCTCCCTGGGCATTGGCACCTTGGCAGTGCCAGTCTGGGGCCCCAGTACTGCCCAAGGAGCAAAGTGCCAATGCTCAGGGGGCACCTCGGCACTGCCAATCGGGCGTCGGGTGGTGCCAAGGGGGTGGAGCCTATTGGGACAGGGCCTAATGGGGGAAGGGCTTTATAAGGCCAATCAGTGAGGGTGGGGGGTCCCACTGCCACTCTGCAGTTGGGATTGGTGGGGGAGGGAGGGAGGCCAGTGATGTTTGGGGGTCATTGTGGGATAGGGGGACCAGCGATGTCTGTTTGGGGGGGATGGGTGGTGACAGGTCAGCAATCAGGCCAGCGATGTTCATGTGGGGAAAGAGAGGGGTGGGGGGCTGAGAAATCAGCAATCAGGCCAGCGATGTCCATGTGGGGGGGTAGGGGAGGGTGAGAGGCCAGCGATGAGGCCAGTGATGTGCAAGGGGGGGTGAGAGGCCAGCGATGTGTGTGGGGGGGGGTTGAGGCCAGTGATTTCAATGCTGGGGGGACTTGTTTAGCGATCTCCCAGAGATGTGCGCATGTGCAGGGACCCGCTCAGTGCGCTGATTTCAGCTTCTTCAGTGGGAATAGGCTCCATCCCCGGACTTCTGGACTGATTCACGCTAGTGACCTCTGCGGTGCACAGAGTGTGGGAGGTTCGTTTTGAAAACTCCGCTGAAAAAACCAGCGTGATTTATTCCAGTTTTCACGCAAAGTCAACACTTAGAATCTTTTTGGGGAGAATCCTGGACATGTTTCAAGTTTGTCGCTGTGGCTCTGAAATAAATGAGCAAGTTTATAGCATTAGCTCACAGACTTTCTCTGGAATTACCCGAGCACTCAGCTCCCCCTCCTCGTAGCATAAGCTGAGACCATGAGTTTAGTGGAATGGGATTGAACTCACGTGCTTAACGCAATGGTTTATATGCCTGACACCAGACTCCCAAAGCAACGTCTTTACTCAGTACTTAATCACGACAGGAGACTCCCAGGAGGACTGTGGCAAGTGGGGGAGGCGATGGTGCAGTGGACTAGTAATTCACAGACCCAGAGCAAGGGATCCAGGGTGAGGTATCTAAATGGATACAAAATTGGCTTCTTGACAGAAGCCAGAGGGTGGTTGTAGAGAGTTGTTTTTCAAACTGGAGGCCTGTGACCAGCGGTGTGCCTCAGGGATCAGTGCTGGGCCCACTGTTATTTGTCATTTATATTAATGATTTGGATGAGAATATAGAGGCACGGTTAGTAAGTTTGCAGATGACACCAAGATTGGTGGCATGGTGGACAGTGAGGAAGGTTTTCTCCAATTGCAGCGGGATCTTGATCAATTGGGCCAGTGGGCTGACGAATGGCAGATGGAGTTTAATTTAGACCAATGCGAGGTGATGCATTTTGGTAGATTGAACCAGGGCAGGACTTACTCAGTTAATGGTAGGGCATTAGGGAGAGTTACAGAATAAAGAGATCTAGGGATACATGTTCATAGCTCCTTGAAAGTGGAGCCACAGGTGGACAGAGTGGTGAAGAAGGCATTCGGCATGCTTGGTTTCATCGGTCAGAACATTGAATACAGGAGTTGGGACGTCTTGTTAAAGTTGTACAAGACATTGGTAAGGCCACACTTGGAATGCTGTGTGCAATTCTGGTCACCCTATTATAGAAAGGATATTATTAAACTAGAAAGAATGCACAAAAGATTTACTAGGATGCTACCAGGACTTGATGGATTGAGTTAGGAGAGGCTGAATAGACTGGGACTTTTTTCTCTGGAGCGTAGGAGGCTGAGGGGTGATCTTGTAGAGGTCTATAAAATAATGAGTGGCATAGACAAGGTAGATAGTCAGTATCTTTTCCCAAAGGTAGGGGAGTCTAAAACTAGAGGGCATAGGTTTAAGGTGAGAGGGGAGAGATACAAAAGTGTCCAGAGGGGCAATTTTTTCACACAGTGGGTGATGAGTATCTGGGACAAGCTGCCAGAGGTAGTAGTAGAGGCGGGTACAATTTTATCTTTTAAAAAGCCATTTAGATCGTTACATGGGTACGATGGGTATAGAGGGATATGGGCCAAATGCGGGCAATTGGGATTAGTTTAGGGGTTTTTAAAAAAAAGGGCGGCATGGACAAGTTGGGCCGAAGGGCCTGTTTCCATGCTGTAAACCTCTATGACTCTATGACTCTAAGGTCTGAGGACCTGGGTTCAAATCCCGCCATGGCAGATGGTGAAATTTGAATCCATTAAAAATCTGGAATTAAAAGTCTACTGATGACCACAATTGTCATAAAAATCCATTGGTTCACTAATGTCCTTTAGGGAAGGAAATTGGCCGTTCTTGCCTACACGTGACTCCAGATCCACAGCAATGTGGTTGACTTTGAAATGTCCTGTGAAATGAAGGGCAGTGATGGGCAATAAATGCTGGCCCAACCAGCGACACCCATAAATGAATAAAAGTGAATGAATAACATTCTATGGATATTGTCAAACATCCTCGTTGACTCTCTGGCTTGTGACCAACCAAACCGGAGAAAGTTTATTCGGGAAGACACCAAACACTTTGAGAGAGTCAGCTGCCTAACTCTTCAAACACCACCTGCCCCACATGTGAGAGTCTAGATGGTGCAGTGGATTTCTCAGGCATCTCAGAACCCATCCAACCCAATTGGAGACAAGTCACCCTCCCCTCCAAGAAGACTACTCTGTACAAAATCATATTGAAAACTTCAAAATAATTATGCTAGGTGAACAAAGTTAATTGCTAAGCCTTTTTAAAAATGGCACTGGATACCTGTGTCAAAGTAGAAAATGCATACAAGTCAAACAATGCACAGTAAGAAATTGTCTGTAAATTGATAAGTGTTCTGCAATCCCTCTGTAACCAACGTGCCCATTAGATGCTGCAAGCTAGGTGAGACTTCTGAACCTTTTGGCTCAAAGTGATGGTCCTGACTGCCAGTCAGAATAGCGATGTGTTCCCGCTGGGGAAGCAGTTGTTGAAAGCTCTGTTCTCTGTGAATGGCGATGTGTAGGGACAGTAAGAGTTTTAACAACACCAGGTTAAAGTCCAACAGGTTTATTTAGTAGCAAATACCATAAGCTTTCGGAGCGCTGCTCCTTCGTCAGACGGAGTGGAAATGTGCTCTCAAACAGTGCACAGAGACACAAAATCAAGTTACAGAATACTGATTAGAGTGCGAATCCCTACAGCCAGCCAGGTCTTAAAGATACAGACAATGTGGGTGGAGGGAGCATTAAGCACAGGTTAAAGAGATGTGTATTGTCTCCAGACAGGACAGCTTGTGAAATTGTGCAAGTCCAGGAGGCAAGCTGTGGGGATTACTGATAATGTGACATAAATCCAACATCCCGGTTTTGTGTCTCTGTGCACTGTTTGAGAGCATATTTCCACTCCATCTGACGAAGGAGCAGCGCTCCGAAAGCTTATGGTATTTGCTACCAAATAAACCTGTTGGACTTTAACCTGGTGTTGTTAAAACTCTTACTGTGTTCACCCCAGTCCAACGCCGGCATCTCCACATCATGATGTGTAGGGAAGCAGAGTTCTCAAGAGCTCAGCTCTTGCCTGGGAATGGCGATGTGTTCTCTCTCGGGATGCAAAGCTCTCTGAAGTTCTTGCCTGGGAATGGCGATGTGTTCCCTGTTGGGAAGCAGAGTTCCCTATAGCTCAGTTCTTGTCTGGGAATGGGTGCAGGCTCTTGTGGAATAGCTGGTGCAGTCCCTTGCGGAACCTGTGGTCCCGGACACTGTAGATGATGACATTACAGCAGCTGTTGGAGGCCAGGATCCAGAAGGCGAAGAAGGAGAAGTTACACCAGCGGTAGCCCAGGACGTTGCCCAGCACGAAGGCGGCCACGGGGCTGAAGGAGGCGGTGAAGATGAGAGTCAGGATGCCGATGGTCTTGGCCGCTTTGATGTCTGAGAAGGAGGGGCGAAGGGAGGCAGGCTCGGCCAGGGACTTGCGCCTCCTGGAGTAGCGGCGGATGCTGCGGAAGGAGAGGGCGTTGACCACCAGGGTGGCCCCCAGGATGGTGAAGTCGAAAGCCGGGAAGAGCAGCAGGATGTTCCAGCGGGACTCGGGGGAGGCCTGCGGCACAAAGGCGTAGTTACACATGCGGCTGCACTCGTTGTAGCGCAGGGCGAAGCTGCGGCTGAAGAGCAGCGGGGCAGCGGCCAGCAGGAAGGCGGCCAGCCAGCACAGGGAGATCAGGACGAAGGTCCTCCTCCGGGTGATCACCCACTCCTTGTGCAGGGGCTTCAGGATGGCCACACTGCGCTCCACCGACAGCAGGAAGATGCTGCTGATGGACACGAAGGTGCAGCCGGCGAACAGCACGCCCACCAGGCTGCAGGGCTGCCAGGAGCGGCCGCCCCCCGCGGCCGAATAGCCCTGCCACCAGGCCGGCGGCGCGCCGCTTCTCAGCAAGGCGATCTCGGTGTGGACGGAGAAAGGGACCACCAGCAAGCCCACCAGCATGTCAGCCAGGGCCAGGGAGACTTTCAGATAGCCCTGCGGGGTCCGGAACTGCCTGGAGCCCAGGAACACCGTAACTGTGATGATGTTGCCCCCCAGCACCCCACAGGCCAGGATCACCATGAAGGCGATGACCAGCAGCCGGCCCAGCAAGCTGCAGCAACACCAGCCGCACACACAGCCCGACACGCCAGCCCCAGCCCCAGGGGAACAGCCCTGGCTGGGAGAGCCTGCATCTCCCACTGTCAGGTTATTCAGGTAGTCTGGCATCACATTCGCTTCAAGCTGAGTTCCCGGCCCAAAGATACCCAGCCCGCTGGCTGTCCGCCTGCTGAACGAAGCACATTTACCTGAGGAAGAGTAAGAGAGGGTCATGTTAGCACCTACATCCACATTAGAGATCCCCAACAAAACAACAGCAACTCAGGCAGTGTGCGCCCTGGTGACCTTAACATTACACTTCAACTAAAAAGCCAGGCACACCATATATATATACGTACACACACACACACACTCACACATACACACACTCGCTCACACATAAACACAAACACACACATACACACACTCACATATACACACACTCGCTCACACATACACACACTTACATATACACACTCGCTCACACACACACACACTTACATATACACACTCGCTCACACATACACACTCGCTCACACATACACACACTCGCTCACACATACACACACTTACATATACACACACTCGCTCACACATACACACTCGCTCACACATACACACACTTACATATACACACTCGCTCACACATACACACTCGCTCACACATACACACACTCGCTCACATATATGTACACAAAATCTCACACATCTACACAGTCTGACATACACACATTCTTACACATATACACAGTCACATATACACAGTCTCACACATACACAGTCACACATACACACAGTCTCACACATACACAGTCACACATACACACAGTCTCACACATACACAGTCACACATATACACAGTCTTACACATATATAGTCTCACACATATACACATAGTCACACACATACATGCAGTCTCACATACACACATACACAGTCTCACACATCTACACATACGGTCTCACACATATATATACACAGTCTCATACATACACAGTCTCACACACAGTGGCACAGTGGTTAGTACTGCTGCCTCAGTGCCAGGGGCCCGTGTTCAATTCCGGCCTCGGGTCACTGTCTGTATGGAGTTTGCATGTTCCCCCATGTCTGCATGGGTTTCCTCAGGGTGCTCTGGTTTCCTCCCACAGTCCGAAGGTATGAGGTTAGGTTGATTGGCCATGCTAAGTTCACCCTAGTGTCAGGGGGATTAGCAGGGTAAATGTGTGGGGTTACAGGAATAGGACCTGGGTGGGATTGTAGTCATTACAGACTCGATAGGCTGAATACCCTCCTTCTGTACTGTAGGGATTCTATGATTCTGTACACACACAGACTCACATACACACAGCCTCATACATATACACACACACAAGGTAATTCAACATCGGAGTAGGAAATTGAGAATATTTTTTAAAATAAATAAAATGATCAATTGTGACAAGGTATTTCCTGTTAGAGCAATGCAAAAGATACGTGTTTTGTTCATTGTAAGGGGATCTATTTTATCAACCGCTTCTAAAACGAATGATTTCAATGAATATACCACGTTACTGTCAGTGGCGTGCGATCAGCAGCTAACAGAATGGAAAAGAATGAATGAAATGGTCAGTTTCTAATGCTGTTGCTTGGTGATTTCAGCTTTTACTGTACAGTGCACAGTGCAGTCTCCCCCAGTGCACAGTGCAGTCTCCCCCAGTGCACAGTGCAGTCTCCCCCAGTGCACAGTGCAGTCTCCCCCAGTGCACAGTGCAGTCTCCCCCAGTGCAGTCTCCCCCAGTACACAGTGCAGTCTCCCCCAGTGCACAGTGCAGTCTCCCCAGTGCACAGTGCAGTCTCTCCCAGTTCACAGTGCAGTCTCCCCCAGTATACAGTGCAGTCTCCCCAGTGCACAGTGCAGTCTCCCCCAGTGCACAGTGCAGTCTCCCCCAAGACACAGTGCAGTCTCCCCCAGTGCACAAAAGAACAAAGAACACAATGCAATTTCCACCAGTACACAGTGCAATCTCCCCCAGTACACAGTGCAGTCTCCCCCAGTGCACAGTGCAGTCTCCCCCAAGACACAGTGCAGTCTCCCCCAGTGCACAGTGCAGTCTCCCCCAAGACACAGTGCCGTCTCCCCCAGTACACAAAAGAACAAAGAACACAATGCAATTTCCACCAGTACACAGTGCAGTCCCCCCGCCCCCCCCCCCCCCAAACAGGTGATAGGCCGGCTGCTGTTATTCTAATCTAAATGTCAGAATGAGCGAGGATGTTTTCACTTTTGTTCCATGCACTGGGCAGGGTGAGATGTGAATGGCGTAAGGGGAAGGTGCAGGGGAGTGAGAATAAATCGACACTTCTTTCAAAAGAACCCGCACAGACACACCGGCTCCAATAACTTCTTTCTGCGCTGTAAGCTTGTAAGATCCTATATTTTTTTGTTTAAGCTCTAGTCTCCTTTAACTGGCTTACTATTTCGTTTTCTTAAAGATTCTGGAGATTTTTTTTCTTCTGGCTCTAAATCAGTAAAGATATTGGATTCTTTGTGAGCAATGTCTACAAGCAGGCGGTTCTAGATACCTACCTGTCGGTGCGGTGGGGTTTCCGCGGCAGCCTGGTTCAAGTGTTAAAACTCTGAGCACCTGTGTCTCGGTGTTATTCGATGGTAGCTTCAAATGATTGCATTACTCGGTCTTTCCAACAGAATAGTGGGCTCTCTTCCAGTGACATTCCGCCTGACGCAAGTCAGCATCATTACGCGCAGTCTTTTTGTCCATAAATTAGACATTCCTCCCACTGGGTAGGATATCTCTACTTTAAGATACACGGAAACAGCACGCCCCCGGCGTTACCATAATGGGCAGCTCCCCACCCATTGTCCATAAAGGGGTCAATAGTTGACGGGACAAGTGGAAGAATTGCGAGAATCTGTATCTACTGGACATAGACCTTAGAATTCCTAGTCCCAGTCCCGTGCCTTGATTGCTGCTGTATCTACTCGAAGTACACCACCTGTCAACAGCGGTTAAGTACACCCCGTTTGGAAGAACACATCTTAAAAGGTGATATAACCATTGGATCGACCATGACGAGACTATGCTGTCACAGACAGAAGTATTTGCTCTCTTGCTGCTTGTAATCAGGGTGTCTTTTCTTACTCTTTGAGAGTGTACATTCCAATTAAGTAATTCAGCAGCAAGCTTTCAAGAATTTAAATAGAGGTAACTTATTCTCACAAATTCACCCGAATTAACGCAACATCACTTACAGTTTCACACATGCAAGCACACACACACACAGACAGACAGACATGCACACACGAACATTGGATACAGATAGAGATAGTGCACCTTTACAGGTTACAGTTAAATCAGTCTCTGATTTACTGTTTCTGGTGTCCCACATAGCAGGCCTGTGGTTTCTTGAATGAATTTGATGATTGAAAGTTGAAATGAGGATCTTGTAAAGCAGTTTCTGAGGTTTCTTGTAGTCAAATATTTAGAAGGCTGGTTCCCAGGTAAACTTTAAACCTGGAACCCGATTAAGTACTTTGGCTACTTGATGACTTTCAGTTAGTTTCAGAGTCTGGTTCTCAGACTGGATGGTGACTGATGATTCTTAAAGGGCAAAGATGGTACAGCTTTTCTCCATCGCTGTTGTCAGGTTGTGTCAGTATTCTTCTGCAGCTTTCCCAGGTCTCTTCTGAGTCTTGGGATAATAAAGGATCTCAGTATGAAAAGCCTGTTTTGGTCACATGCTCAATGGCATTGTCTAAAGCAGAATGGCTGAAAACTAAAAGGCCATGGATATACGCTAAGAGGTAGATAGTGGTCATTCACACATAAGTGGTGGATAACTGTTCTCAATAGCTTCTCTTTGTTGAATTGTAAACCTAGAGACATAGGGCGGAATTCTCCCATCCCATCCATGGTGTTTGGTGATGGGCAGGAAGACCAGCTTGGCATGGAGAATTCAGCGGGTTAATGGCGGGTCAGTTTCCGGCGACTTGGTGCCGTGAATGCTATTTGCTTTCATTTCCACTTCATGAATTCTCATTAAAACAGCTGATTGCCGTAATCCTGTCAGGCCATCCAGTCTTTCAACAGGCAAGCAGGAAATAACTCAACCTCAAACCTGTCTGAACAAGAATGGCATGCAGTTTGCTCGAGACTTCAAGGTGAGTGATACATGCATAACCTATCTGCCATAGCGCTGCAGTGCTCCTGTTGAGCTGAACACCTCTCTTGTGGGGCAGGCTGGCTCCAGATCCATGCCAAGCTGGTCTTGATGGACAGCACTGTGATCATGTACTCTCTTGTTTCACTGACTCAGATCACTATGGCACCCAGGTTGGGGTCTTCTGCACCTGGTATCTGACACAATTGTTTCTCTGGACAACACGGTGCTCTGCGGGACTCACCAGCCTTCACTTCGCGGGACCAATACTGAACTGGGGATGGGGTGTGAGGTGAGGGGCAATGGACAAAGACAAGTGGGAAAAGTGGAAGCAGGGCTTTCCATAGGCAGAGGGAAGGACAAACACAAAGGGGACAATGTAGAAGAAGGGCTGTGTAAGGGCAGGGGGAACGGAAAGGGGACAGGATGGCAGGCAGATGGGCAAGGAGGCGGAGGAAGAAGATGAAGAATGAAAGGGGGCTAGGAAGTTGGACCCCAACAAGAGTATCTGAAACACTGACAAACAAGGGAGTCAAAGAGATACCACATTTTTCACTGCTAGGGAAAGCGTGCAGAGTCCAGAATAAGGGAGGGGGACTTGCTAGTATGGATAATTGGGATGGTTCACACCAACAATCAGAAGTTAGGGGTGGTGTGGTTTGAGAGGATCACTGTTGTCCTTAGACCTCTTCAGAAAGGGGAACAATGGCAACATTCCCGTTTTAGTTCAGGGGCTGACAGACAGGAGTCAGAGAGTGCAGATATTCCTGCTGTGAAATGGAAAGGAGTCACAGATGACAGGCAGTCCAGGGCTATGTGGACCTCAGTCAGAAGTCAGAGATAGGAAACAGTGTAGACATCCAGAGGACATGCAGCAGGAGCAATCAATGGAAGCGTGGTGTACCCCAGCTGCAGGGAGGGGCAAAGGATGTGCATTCCACAGGAAAACACACAGCTGGGTATGCTGTGATGTCCTACAGTCGATGTCCCTAGGTGTAGCAGGATCTGCACGGAGCTGCAGAGGGAACTGTGATAGTCATGGGGGCATCTGTATCCTCTAAATAGGGAAGACATAATAAGGTGGAGACAAGAGGGGTTATGTAAGGCTCACAAGGGTGGGGAGTGAGGTCAACTCTGTACATAACAGCGAACATAGTCTCCAGGTGGGGTGGGTAGAGGTTCATATGGGCACCTCGCAGGCGATTATTCAGCAAACCCTGCCACAGACCTTCATATAACTGATGGTAATGTTGTCAGCTTCAATTTCTCCAGAATTCTATCTCAGCTTGTAGCACCCAATGCTTTGGGTTCAAGTCTTTTTCCAGGGCTTGAGCACAAAAATCAAAGCTGACATGTTGGTGTAGTGCTGAGGGAGTACTGTCCTGTTGGAGGTGCCATCTTTCAATCTAGACATTAACCTAAGCTCCCATCTGCCTGCTCAGCTGAATGCAAAATATACCATGGCACTTCAGGGGAAAAGTTAGGGAGATCTCCTCGATGTCTTGGCCAATACTAATCCGTCAAACAATATTACAAAAAGCGGCTTATCTGGTCATTATCATACAGCCGTTTTGGGGGGGTTTGCTAATCCCACCAAGGCCCTATTCCCGCAAGCCCAAATAAATGCAAGTCTTTCTTCTTTTCTTTAACATTTATGGATTTGAATATTGCAGAATCTGACAAACTATAACAATGATTTAAATAGATTGATTCCTGATTTGAAAGTGAAGGGAAGAATGAGAACATTTCAGGGTAACGGAGCGATGTATAGGAACTTGAACAATTTAGAATTCAGGAAACCTCAGACGTAATTTCTGGCTTTCATTCCTCCTGCATTATTCCAATTCATTTCTTTAGATTTATTTTTTAATTTCTGGTGCTAGCCTCCAATGAGCTTCTTCTCCAGTTCTACATTTCAGTTTTCATTTGTAATGTATCAATGCCACCTTCGAGAGTGCACTTTAAAAATCCTTTTTCTTCACAGCCACCTGCCCTGAAACATTGTGGATTTCCATGCTGCCATTGTCAATGATTCTCCAGCTACAATACAATGTCTTCTCCCCTACTGATATTTGCATTAAGTATGCAGTATTTGTCACTGAGCTGCTTGATCAAGATCTTATTGAACCTTGTGAGAACAATTTGGATATTTCACAAGTAAAGAATCTGGTATTCATAATAAACATGATTTTGTGATCAGAACAAGTCCAGTGAAAAAAAAATTTAAATTCTGTTCAGGGAACTGTTTCATCCTTAAGCACAGGGCACAATGATTCAATGTAGGTTGGTGCCATTCTGTATGAAATGGTCTTTAGTATTCCTCAGAAAAGAGGCACGCTGTCAAAGCTTTTCAGCCCGTGCTCATCAGGTCAATTTGCAAGGGTACCAATTGTAAAGGGAACAACAATTTATCCTGCATGAGAAGAGAGTGCTGATTGCTTGGCAAGTGGGCTCTGATTGGTAGAGATGTTGCCATGGAGAATGTACCAGAGAACCGCTAGCTGCCCAGTTTTTTAAAAATTCAAAGCAGGCAGGTCAACTCTGGTCAAGGCATTGCCACAGGGAATGGACCAGAGCATGGCTGTCCATCAAACCCTTGCTTCGTTGAAAAAGGTGCGATGCATATGCCCGCTCCTTCTGTCTAAAAAGAGCAGGGCCTTGTGTGTGAATATATTGATCTTTCTCGAAGCAAAGCCTCTTTGTAATTATGACAGATATGATTACATAGCTTTGAAATGCAATTAGCACCCTGGCAATTGTTATAGTACAAAGGTGCAATAACATTTTTCAAATGGAGCATTGATTACAATAAGAACAGATTATTCACAGAATTTTTCATCAATTCATAAGAGATTCTAATCATTTATCATAAATATATAATTGTATTTCCTGTAATAAGTACAAGTATCTGGTCAATGATAATGACATTTCTGTTAAAATGAACAAATATTACTTTATGAAGTTATCTGTGTTGCTTAACAGATAAAGACACATGCTTAACATGCTAAAAATATGATCAAAAATCAATTATACTAGTCCGTCATGGGTAAATCAAGCCAAAAACTAGCATCAGTATGAAATAGTTTCTTCTGCAGTCTGCCTCATAAACCAGCAGATTTCCAAATTAACTTCTTTGTCAGTCTCCATCCAAGGCAGCTTCTCATTCCAAATTCATCTCATGGTTAGAATGTAATCATAGAAATAATCATAGAAACCCTACAGTGCAGAAGGAGGCCATTCGGCCCATCGAGTCTGCACCGACCACAATCCCACCCAGGCCCTACCCCCACATATTTACCCGCTAATCCCTCTAACCTACACATCCCAGGACTCTAAGGGGCAATTTTTAACCTGGCCAATCAACCTAACCCGCACATCTTTGGACTGTGGGAGGAAACCGGAGCACCCGGAGGAAACCCACGCAGACACGAGGAGAATGTGCAAACTGTCTTTGGAGTCCAGTTTTCCAGCTATTTACCATTTATACAGTACTCCTCTATTCTTTTTAACTCCAAAGTAGAGAACCTCAGACCTGTCAAATTGAAATTAATTTGCCACAGTTTTGTCCATTCACTTAATAGCTTTTTGTAAAGTTATGCTTCCACTTGTAATGCTCACAATACTGCAGCAAATTTGAATATATATCATGTCATCCGAGTCATATAATAACTCCACAGTAAACTCTAGGTAAGGTTAACTCAAAGGGCATTTGCACACACTTAAAACACAACATGAAGGTTTACAACATTCCCCCCCACATTCAGATAGTAAAGAGAGGGAGAAAGAAAAAAAAGATTTACACAGAGAAAGGAAATATGCTTTCACGTGGGTTACAGAGTCTAGGATCAAAGTCTAATTAGGTATTCTTTCACGGAGATAGAGGGATTGAACACTGATGCTGGATAATTCAGTTTTCCAGGTCTTTAAAAATGGCAGCACAGGTGGAAAAGGTGGTGAAGAAAGCATATGGCATGCTTGCCTTCATCGGACAGGGCATCGAGTATAAAAGTTGGCAAACTATGTTACAGTTGTATAAAACGTTGGTTAGGTCACATTTGGAATACTGTGTCCAATTCTGGTCACCACACTACCAGAAGGACATGGAGGCTTTGGAGAGAGTACAGAAAAGGTTTATCAGGATGTTGCCTGGTATGGAGGGTGTTAGCTATGAGGAGAGATTGAATAAACTGGGATTGTTCTACCTGGAAAGACAAAGACTGAGGAGTGACCTGATAGACGCTTATAAAATTATGAGGGGTGTAGATCAGTTGGAAGCTTTTTCTCAGGGCGGGCAAGGGGGCACATGATCAAGATAAGGGGGAAAGGTTCAGTGGAGATGTGCGTGGGAAGTGTTTTACACAGAGGGTGATCGGGGCCTGGAATGCACTGCCAAGTGAGGTGGTTGAGGCAGATATGTTAGCGACATTTAAGACTTATCTGATAGACACATGAACAGATGGGGAATAGAAGGATATAAGCGATTGGTCTAGATAGGACAATGTGATCGGCGCAGGCTTGGAGGGCCAAAGAGCCTGCTCCTGTGATGTACTGTTCTTTATTCTTTGTTCTAAGGCAATATTAGAGGCCCATGTCACCTGACTCTCACCTCTCCACCAGGTCTATGGCAAAGTATGTGTGTCCCTCAGCTAGATTCCAAAGTGTTAAATGCATCAGCCATTAAGGATTGAAAGGAATATTGTGGGGCATTTGTCTCAGCAGACAATTTATCTCCTTCTGGCCAGATGCAGGTGGTCTATGTACAGTCCATAATGGTTGTTAATGGCTCCTCATAGATAACAAGGTGCATGTTTTCCAAAACTGCCAAGTAGCTTGTTTTGTTTGGAGCTCACAGACACATATATGTTCAGCCATTTTGAAGGTCTTTGTTCAGTTCAAACATTTTAGAAATAGCAATGAGCACATCATATACGTTTTATAAAAATATACAGTTTGAGGTCTTAGTCTCTCTTCTAGCTCTTTACGCTGTTGGTCAATGGCTTGCTTGATTACAGTACTCATAGGGCCGCATTCTATGCGCCTTCTGCCAGGAGGGTTTTCAGTAGGGGTGGGGGGCCTGTAAAATCGGACACGTGTTCACCTCACCCAGCTTCCCACCCACCCCCGAGCTGCTGGTGCCAAAATCAGCAACCTGCTTGCCGTACTTACACAGATACACAAGGGTCAATTAGACTTGTTATCAAGCCAATTGGCCCCCACTAAAAACTCTGCCCATGCCATAAAGCAGTTGGCTTGGGCAGGAGTGGGCAGTCCAAAGTTTCTTTTAAATTCTTCAAAGGGGGCGGCTTCTCTTTGCAGATCATGGGGTGGCCCCCTAAGATAGCCTTTCTCCCTTCCTGCTTTCTGCCTTGATCCATTGGGTCTTCTGCCTCTTCGTTGCAGTTCTGGCAGCGTCCATCAATGCACTCTCAGAAGTCCCACACTGGCCCTGTTTAACCTGCCCGCAGCACAGTATAGCTGCAGGGTAGCTTGACATGGAGCTGGCCAGCTCCATGCTGACTGGAGGCAGACAACTCACGCCCCCAGTAATATTCAGCCCACAGTGTGCTGTAAGAAAAGCAGACTACAGCCTGATCACAACTTCTCCTGACAGTAATGTGCTACTACTTTGGCAATATTGTTTAATATTCTATTTGCTCTGTTGCCATCCTGGAGTGCTGAGTGATTCTGAGCAGTGAATCTACTTAATTCCTGCAATGTCTTTTAAATTCATTCTTACCTACTGTCACATAATTCATGGAGTGCTTATGGTGCTTATTCTCATGCTTTTATAGCACCTTACAATTTTCTGTATTACCCTTAATCTTTGTTGGTCTCACTGCGATATTTTGTTAACTCATTTTGCAGCTCATTTTAAAGTTGTTTGCAGAGCCACTGTAGTTTTCTACACATTAACTTGAATATAAAAGCATGGGGGCCTACATTTAAATTGTTAATAATTTTCCCAGCACATGAAGCTGTACACCAGGAGAGTTAATGACAAAAAAATTACCCTATCATAAATGAACAGATGGTTAGGGGAGGTGATGGCTCAGTGGTATTATCGCTGGACTATTAATCCAGAAACTCAGCTAATATTCTGGGGACCCGGGTTCGAATCCCGCCACGGTAGATGGTGGAATTTGAATTCAATAAAAAATACCTGGAATTAAGAATCTACTGATGACCATGAAACCATTTGTCTGCCTACCTGGTGCTGGGGTCACGGATGTCTCCGAGCGGATAGGAGGCATATTAAAAGGGGAAGATAAAGAAACAGATGTCATTATACACATTGGTGGAAATGACGTAGATAGGAAGAGTAGGGGGGTCCTAAGAGAGCAATTCAGGGAGTTGGGAAATAGGTTAAAAAGTAGGGTCACTAGGGTGGCCATCTCTGGGCTGCTCCCAATGCCTCGTGCCAGTGAGGCTAAGAATAGGGAGTTGGTTCAAATGAATGCCTGGCTAAAGGACTGGTCCAGGAGGGAGGGCTTTATTTTCATAGACCAATGGGAGGTTTTCAGGAGAGGATGGCACCTGTACAAGAGGGAGGGGTCACAACTAAGTTGGAAGGGCACAAATATCCTGTCTGGGAGCTTTGCTAGTGCAGTTCGGGGGGGTTTAAACTAGTATGGCAGGGGGGTGGGGATCAAAATATTAGGTCTATAAGTGTGGTGGCTGGGGACGAGCTTGGGGCTGGGACAAGGCTGGCAAAGAAGAAGAGCACTCTGGGGAAGGACGACCTCACTGAGCCTGGGGGTCTGGAGTGCTTATACTTCAATGCAAGGAGCGTAGCAGGTAAAACAGACGAACTTGGGGCCTTAATGCGCACGAGGAATTTGGATGTGGTTGCGGTGACAGAGACTTGGTTGAAAGAGGGACAGGACTGGCAGCTGAATATTCCAGGGTACAAGTGTTTTAGGCGAGACAGAGAAGGGGCCAAAAGAGGTGGGGGAGTAGCGGTATTGGTTGGAGAGCATATTACAGCGGTGCAGAGGGAGGACAATTCGGAGGAGTCGTGTAGCGAGTCACTCTGGGTGGAGCTTAGAAACAGGAAAGGCGCAGTCACTATGTTGGGGGTGTACTACAGGCCCCCCAACAGCCCAAGGGAAGTGGAAGAATGGATATGTCAGGAGATACTGGATAGGTGCAGGAAATATAGGGTTGTTGTAGTGGGAGACTTCAATTTCCCTGGTATAGACTGGAAATCGCTGAGGGCAGGGACTCTGGATGGGGAGGAATTTGTAAAATGTGTACAGGAGGGTTCGTTGGAACAATATGTGGACAGCCCAACTAGAGAGGGGGCTATACTGGACCTGGTACTGGGGAATGAGCCCGGTCAGGTCTTCAAAGTTTTGGTTGGGGAACATGTGGCAAATAGTGACCACAATTCTGTTAGCTTTAGGATAGTGATGGAAAAGGATGAGTGGTGTCCCAAGGGTAAGGTGTTGGATTGGGGGAAGGCTAACTTTATTGGGATCAGGCAGAAATTGGCAGCTCTTGATTGGGAGAGGCTGTTTGAGGGTAAATCCACATCTAGTATGTGGCAGTCTTTTAAGGAACGGTTGTTAGGGCTACAGGACAAGCATGTGCCTGTAAAAAAGAAGGATAGGAAGGGTAGGATTAGAGAACCGTGGATAACCAGGGAAATTGAGGGACTGGTCAAAAGGAAAAGAGAGGCGTATGTTAGGTCCAAGCAGCTAAAAACGGAGGGAGCTCTGGAGGAGTACAATGAAAGTAGGAAAGTACTCAAATGGGGAATTAGAAGAGCAAAAAGGGGTCACGAAATGTTCTTGGCAGACAGGATTAAGGAGAATCCCAAGGCATTTTATTCATACGTTAGGAACAAAAGGGTTGTTAGGGAAAAAATCGGACCTCTCAGGGACAAAAGTGGGGACTTATGCTTGGAGCCCAAAGAAGTAGGAGAGATCCTAAATGAATACTTTGCGTCGGTATTCACAAAGGAGAGGGATGTGTTGACTGGGAGTGTCTCTGAGGGGAGTGTTGAACCGTTGGAGAAAATCTCCATTACAAAGGAGGAAGTGTTAGGTTTGTTAGAGAATATAAAGACTGACAAATCCCCAGGGCCTGATGGAATCTATCCAAGGCTGCTCAGGGAGACGAGAGGTGAAATCGTTGGGCCTCTGACGCAAATCTTTGTCTCGTCACTGGACACAGGTGAGGTCCCAGAGGATTGGAGGATAGCCAATGTGGTCCCGTTATTTAAGAAGGGTAGGAAGGATAACCCGGGTAATTATAGGCCGGTGAGCTTGACGTCCGTGGTGGGGAAGTTGTTGGAGAAGATTCTTAGAGATAGGATGTATGCGCATTTAGAAAGGAATAAACTCATTAACGATAGTCAACATGGTTTTGTGAGAGGGAGGTCATGCCTCACTAACCTGGTGGTGTTTTTTGAAGAAGTGACCAAAATGGTTGACGAAGGAAGGGCCGTGGATGTTGTCTATATGGACTTTAGTAAAGCGTTTGACAAAGTCCCTCATGGTAGGCTAGTGAAAAAGGTTGGATCCCATGGGATAAAGGGGGAGGTGGCTAGATGTGTGGAGAACTGGCTTGGTCATAGAAGACAGAGGGTGGTAGTGGAAGGGTCTTTTTCCGGCTGGAGGCCTGTGACTAGTGGTGTACCGCAGGGCTCTGTATTGGGACCTCTGCTGTTTGTGATTTATATAAATGATCTGGAAGAAGGAGTAACTGGGGTGATCAGTAAGTTTGCGGACGACACAAAACTGGCAGGACTTGCAGATAGTGAGGAACATTGTCAGAGGCTACAGAAGGATATAGATAGGCTGGAAATTTGGGCAAGGAAATGGCAGATGGAGTTCAATCCTGATAAATGCGAAGTGATGCATTTTGGTAGGAATAATGTAGGGAGGAGCTACACGATAAATGGAAGAACCATAAAGGGTGTAGAGACGCAGAGGGACCTGGGTGTGCAAGTCCACAGATCTTTGAAGGTGACGTCACAGGTGGAGAAGGTGGTGAAGAAGACATATGGCATGCTTGCCTTTATAGGACGGGGCATAGAGTATAAGAGTTGGGGTCTGATGTTGCAGATGTATAGAACGTTGGTTCGGCCGCATTTGGAATACTGCGTCCAGTTCTGGTCGCCACACTACCAGAAGGACGTGGAGGCTTTGGAGAGAGTACAGAGGAGGTTTACCAGGATGTTGCCTGGTATGGAGGGGCTTGGTTATGAGGAGAGATTGGGGAAACTGGGGTTGTTCTCCTTGGAAAGACGGAGGATGAGGGGAGACTTAATAGAGGTGTATAAAATTATGAAAGGCATAGATAGGGTGAACGGTGGGAAGCTTTTCCCCGGGTCGGTGGTGACGTTCACGAGGGGTCATAGGTTCAAGGTGAAGGGGGGGAGGTTTAACACAGATATCAGAAGGACATATTTCACACAGAGGGTCGTGGGGGCCTGGAATGCGCTGCCGGGCAAGGTGGTGGAGGCGGACACACTGGGAACGTTTAAGACTTATCTAGACAGCTATATGAACGGAGTGGGAATGGAGGGATACAAAAGAGTGGTCTAGTTTGGACCAGGGAGCGGCGCGGGCTAATTGTTCCTTGTTTCTCGTTTCAAGGCTTCATTCTATGATCATCTTGCTGGTGCCAGTACAGAGCGAGACTGCGGATAGTTGGGAACCTGTCTCGGGGGCAGGGAATTCATATGGTGTTCGTGGAAGTGGAAATGACTAGGGTTGGGAAGCATTTTCCGATCAGGGCCATTGTGATCTCCTGGACTCGTTTCGATCGCCTCAGGGGTCGGAGAGGAATTTCCCAGATTTTTTTTCCCCATATTGGCCCTGGGGTTTTCACTCTGGGTTTTCGCCTCTCCCTGGAGATCACATGGTCTGGAATGGGGGGGTGGGGGTGAGTTAATAGGTTGTGATGAACAAAGCATCGTAGCTGTGAGGGACAGCTCGGTGGATAGGATATTGGTATGTAGATAGGCTGGAAAATTGGGCGGGGATCCTGGATTCAGGATTCAATCCTGGACCGGGGAGCGGCGCGGGCTTGGAGGGCCGAAGGGCCTGTTCCTGTGCTGTATTGTTCTTTGTTCTTTGTTTGTTCTTTGTTCATTGTCGATTGTCAGAAAAATCCATCTGCTTCACTAGTGTCCTTTAGGGAAGGAAATCTGCTGTCCTTATCATGTCTGGCCAACATGCGACTCCAGATCCATAGCAATGTGGTTGACTCTCAACTGCCCTCCAAGGGCAATAAATGTTGGATGGGCAATAAATGTTGGCCAGCCAGTGACACCCATGTCCCACGAATAAAAAAAACAGATGATTGCCTTTTTAAATATCATCCATGAAAGTGGTCAAATGTGCAAAATTTAACAGAAACATTAATATGATATGCAGAATATTTATGAATATTACTTTTCAATTTTAATTTAGATGATTGCAAAGTGAATTTCTAGTTCTGTTACAGTCCCAGCTGATGTTAATACTGGACACTTCAGTTCCCAGCGTGAAACCTAGCTTGATAAATCCTAACATTTTGTTTTAAGCCATGGAGGAAAATTACTGAACAAATTCTCAGGAGTCTGCTGATGAACATTTAACACAAAGAATAAGACATTAAATGATCAAGAAAAAATGAACTTATTATACTGGACAAAGAGGTTGGAAAAATCTGAATACAAACACAAAAAATGATTCAAACATACAACTAATCCCTTTACCACAGCAACATATTTGTAGATGCATACAAATGCAGAAAGATAAAATAATTTACAATATCTCTTATACGCTAATATTCAGGGTAATATAAGGTACATGTGAATTAACAGGTAAAGTGTGGTCAGACGCACCACACTCCAAAGTAAATGACAAATGTGACCAAAGCAGATTCCATGGATTTCTCAACAACGCATGCATTGTCACATTGCCAATTGGACAGCTTCAACAAGAATCCACCTCCGCGGTTTCAATCTCACCTTCTGAGATTTCATTCTCCTGGATCTCCAATTACACTCAAGCTTCACCTTCTAAGTACAATTTCAGATCTTCAGCTATGCTAAGCAGAACACCACTTCTCCAAAAGGCCCACAGTAAGGAGTCACCAACCTTCAGCTACCTCCTCAGATCTTCACGGAATTTCCCAAGCCTGCTTCACTTCAAGTCTACTCCATACAGCTCTCTCTTTAACTTGGACCTCATTGCTCCCCTGCTTTCTTTCAATTTGACTCCTGGGATCTCTTTCTAATCTCTGTCTTTGTCCCTGCCTGGGACTTTCTTTTGGGGCTTCTCCCTGGGTTAGGTCCTTCTTCTTGTCTCCTCTCCATGTCCTTCTCCCTGGGATACATTTGGCCCAATGGCACTCTGGTCCAGGTCACGTGACGTGCAGTTTTGCGTCGTTTCACCTCTTTGCTCCTTTCCTCCTGTGTAGGTGCCCCTACCCCCAACCTGACGATGTGAAAACCACAAACTGTGTACGCACAGAATGTCCAAGGCCCACTGGGAACCAGAGTTTCCGATCACCAAGGTATGTATTTGAGTTTCACAACAGTCCATTCGAGTACTGAACCTTTAATTTGGCACAATCAATTTTAATAGCCAAAATTTTTAATTGTATCCATCAAATTTTCTGTCCTCTGTTCGAGGAGCATTTCACCACCTTCAGTGTGAAGCAAACTATTACTCTGCTGACTTTATTTGTTTGTTGACCTGGAACTATTCTGCACAGATTATGTTGCACCAAAATCAATAACATTTATCTTGGGAAACTACTGAGAGTGAATCAGATGCATTGTGCATTACAGATGGAGTTCAGTGCCACAGTGAACTTGCTCTCCTTTACATGACTACAGATGCACAACCTCCCTAATTTATTGCACTTCATCCTTACTCAGTGGTTTTCGATTATGTTCTGTGCATTTCCCAATATAATTATACCTTCTGAAACTGTTGCTATCACTTGTAGGTAATGGGGCGATTTTCACAGAGTAGTTTAAACACAAAGGTGGAAAAGAGGTATCCAGGATGTGAGTGGCGTTGATTTTCCCTGAATAGTTTAGGGAATAAAGAGCTTAAGAGGCAGCCAAAAAGGTGTCATAAGCTGAAATGATGACGCAACACCATATTGTTGATGATACATCAAATGCATCACATGCTCCATGGTTCAATAAGCTGCAATCAGAGCACTCCAATGTAAGTTAGAATGATGGAATGATAGAATCCCTACAGTGCAGAAGGAGGCCATTCGGCCCATCGAGTCTGCACCAACCACAATCCCACCCATGCCCTATTCCCGTAATCCCGCATGTTTATACTGCTAACCCCCCTCGACACTGGAGTCAACTTACCATGGCCAATCAACGTAACTCACACATCTTTGGACTGTGGGAGGAAACCGGAGCACCCGGAGGAAACCCACGCAGACACGGGGAGAATGTGCAAATTCTCTGTATTCCGAGGCTAGAATTGAACCCGGGCCCCTGGTGCTGTGAGACATCAGTGCCACCGGGCCACCCTTCATTCGTTAATGATTTTCCCTGGAAACTTCATGGAAGTGAAATATGAGTAATAAAATAATTACTTTCTTTCAAGGACTTTACAAAACAGATAAAAAATTGTGCCATGGGACCCATCTTTCCTTCCCAGCCTAAATTAACTGAGAGAATGCAGCACTGAATGGATGTTAATGTTAAACTCTTCTTTTGGAACTATGCAAGTTATGGACTTGACTTACTATATATTTTAGAACTATACATGAAATTGGAATATGGTTTTGGCAGATGTTGATTCAGTCAGCTGTTTTGCATCCCTAACAGGTGTACTTTGCACTGACATAGAGTGCATCTGTATCAGCTCAGAAACATTTCAAGTGTTTTGCTCCAGTAGAACAATACTTAAGGAGTTGTGAAATGCACTGGAAGTTATTTTAGATTTTGATATATGTAAAGTTTCCAACAGATATCTGATGAAATAAGTAATTACAACCACAAAATAAACATGCCAAAGCATCTCAGCACGTGATCCTGGCAGTTACACTGAGATGATGGGCGGGATTTTCCAGCTGCGCTCACCCCGAGACTGGAAAACCCCGCCTGAGGTCAATGGACCTTTGCATGGTGTCCACACACCTCCCCCCCGACCTTTCCCACCCCCCCCCCCCCCAACTATGTTTCCCATGGCAGGCGGGACTGGAAAATCTCATGTCTGCCAGTGCCGAAAATTTCAGGTTCATGAGGATAGCACCTAGTTAGTATGGGTCAGGTGGGCTCATGTTAAGGAAGCACCTCTACCAATTACTTGCCCTATGTACCCAAAGTATTAACACCACCCTATCATTGGAGGGATGCCCAAGGCCGTCTACAACCTCGGCCAAGTTTCCTGATTAAGGGGATGAATCTTGAATTTTTTAAATAAGATTTGTTTTAACTGTTTTTTATTTATTCATTCATAGGATGTGACCGTCACTGGCTTTTGTTGTCCATCCCGATTGTCCTTGAGAAAGTAGCGGTGAGCCACCTGCTTGAACTGGTCTAGTTGGTGTGGTATAGGCACACTCATAGTGCTGTCCATGAAGGAGTTCCAGGATATCGATCCAGCAGCGATGAAGCAACAGCGAGATATCTCCAAGTCAGAATTGTGTGCGACTCACAGGTGGCAGTGCTTCCATGCTGCCTGTTCCCCTTGTCTTTCCAGGAGGTAATAAACACAAGTTTGGAAGGTATCGTCGAAGGATTCGTTGACAAGTTGCTGCAATTTATGTTATCGATGGTAAACACTGCAGCCTCAGTGCAGGATTGAATGTTTATTGTGGTGGATGGGGGGCTGATCAAGCTTTGCCTGGATGGTGTCAAGCTTTTTGTGTGTTGGAGTTGCCCTCATCCAGGCAAATAAGAAATATTGCTAAAAAAAAAGAGACATGCTGTCAAAGCTTTTCATCTTGCACTCACCAGGACAGAATTTGCAAAGATATCAATTATTAATGTATCAATTTATGCTGCATGAGATGAGAGTGCTGATTGGTTGGCAAGTTGACTTGATAGGAGAGGTGGATGTTTCTGGCGCAGGGTGAGAGGAGCTGGTGCCTGGGGATGCAAGGAAGGGGGCCACAGTCATGTACCTCCTTCACGTCAGTATCTTGTTGTGCAGAGTGCAGATGAGAGAGTGTAGCCTGAACCTAGTTGCATGCTGGTAAAAAGTGGTCAACGCTGAGGAATCGAGTGGCTCTAACCACATATGAGCATAACAAGCTCCGGGCTCAATAGACAAATATGTCATCGCAGGTGACTGCAGCTACATCGGAAGATAACCTAATAACTGAGGTAACAAGATCTTGTCTGATGAGATAAACACCAGGAGATAACCTGATGATCTGGAACAATGAGATCATGTCTGCTGAAATGATAGGATTTGGAGGTAATAAACACAAGTTTGGAAGGTACAAAGCATTTGCAGACAAGTTGCTGCAATTTATGTTACTGATGATAAACACTGCAGCCTCAGTGCGGGGCTGAATGTTTATTGTGATGGATGGGAGGCTGATTGTGTGTTGGAGCTGCACTCATCCAGGCATGTAAGAAGTATTGCTAAAAAAAAAGAGACATGCTGTCAAAGCAGGTCTGGGGTCACACACCTCCTCAATAAATAAGGTATAAATATACTGGTGAACAGAACACTGGCAGCGACAACCCAGGAACAACCATTGCAGGAAGAAGAAAGAAGAACCCTGAACGTGAAGACTGAGCCGGAGCCTAGAAACCGCAGTAATGATAGACAGCCCCTGTTAGCCCCTGGCCAGTGTGACTCGGATTTGACACACTGATTTTATCTGGGAAGGTAAGTATCGCGTATTTGGGAAATAGTTCTGATAGCGTTGTAAAATCAGGTAATAGTTATTTGAACTTGTTAAATAAAGATTGATTGAACAAATTCCAGAAATCTTGTGAGTTTGTGTTCACCAAATAGATCGAACAGCAGAGCCTCGGTCGACAGGAGGGGCCATTTCACTTCTCCAACTTGTCCTTGGGACACTCAACCTCCTTATCTTCCTTCAGGCCCTCCCACTCCTCTTTCGGCTGCTCCATCTTCACCTCAGTGCCCTCTACTGCCTTCAGTTCCCCCAACTGAACGGAGCTGTGGAAAAAATGAAACTTTACAATGATGCAGCTTGCCCAATTCATGGATTTAGTCATCAGCTTTACATTCAATGCAATAACAAATGGCAATTCGACCCAATGCTGGTGTTGACACACATGCCCTCTTCATGCCCTCCAAACACAAATGGAAAGAGTTTCTCCATATTCAACCTACCAAACCCCCGCCTAATTTCAAAAGTCTCTATCACCTTTTCTCTTGGTTTCAACGTTGGTGGATTGTGACAAAGCAAGAAGCAGTGAAACAAAATTGGCAGCACCAGTCTCAGCCAAGCCCACAGATACATTGTCCTGTTATGCCTCCAGCTGCAAGGTCCTATTCCTATATGCATGTTCTTTTTAAAGAGGGGAATGCAGCAATTCACCAAAGATCCTTAGACAGCACCTTCCAAACCCACGATCACTTCCATCTAGAAAGACAAAGGCAGCAGATACATGGGAACACCACCACCTGCAAGTTCCCCTCCAAGCCATTCACCGTCCTGACTTGGAAATATTCCTTTGCAATCGCTGGGTCAAAATCCTGGAATTCCCTCTCTAATGGCATTGTGGGTCAACCCACATAACATGGACTGCAGCGATTCAAGAAGGCAGCTCACTACCACCTTCTCAAGGACAACTAAACGCTGGCCAGCCAGTGACGCCCAAGTCCCACGAATGAATAAAAAAAAATCTGCCTCCACTCTGTGAAGACTCCTGCCTGTTATGCACCAATACATCCCCGCAGGGAGAAAAGCAAAGAAAAGGTTATGAAGTTACTGTATGAGAGGTGCATGTGTTGAACTGGCAAGATTCTGCGCTGACATTGGAATCATTTCTTCAGCAGAGAAATGAAGCTTTCAAATTCATCAGCTGATTGGTCTGAACGGGTTCTCTCAAAACAAATCTTTGTGTATTGCTTGCCTTTGGGTTGAACTTTGAGTGTCAATTGGATCCACACCAGAGGGTGAAGTTAAAACAATAACACAGCTGTTTCTTTTTGCTGGAGAGACTTAGTTGATAGTTAACACTACTCCAACACCCCAGTGTCACAGCTATCCCCATTTATACTCTTTGAGTTAACCAAGTGCCCATCACCTGGTGTGACACGCTCAACCCACATATATGTAAGAATGTAATTACCATTAAATCTTAGCAATGTAATTAATAAGACATTGATACTGAGAAAATAATAAGATCTCGCCTTGAAAGCATATAACCTTCTTCTGCACCACAAACGCTGAAGAAAGATAACTCCTTTCCAGTTCAGATTTTTGTTTTAAAAGAATTGAACAAACCATTTGGTCACTTTTATTTTTTCCTTACAGAATTCAGTTCAGAAGTGATGTTCAGATAAAGCTTGCCCTGCCTGTCCTCGTCAAATCTTTGTACTTTTTGTGGTGTTGGTCATCCAATCATGACACAATAGATATGGTGCTCAGCACTCACATAGCAACATAGAAACTAGAAGCAGGAATAGGCCATTCGGCCCTTCGAGCCTGCTCCGCCATTCATTATGATCATGGCTGATCATCAAATTCAATATCCTGATCTCCCCTTCCCCCCATTATCCCTTGATCCCTTTCGCCCCAAGAGCTACATCTAATTTCTTCTTGAAATCACACAATGTTTTGGCCTCAACGATTTTCTGTGGTAGTGAATTCTACACATTCACCACCCTCTGGGTGAAGAAAGTTCTCTTCACCTCAGTTCTAAAAGGTTTACCCCTTATCCTCAAACTATGACCCCTAGTTCTGAACTCCCCGCACCGTTGGGAACATTCTTTCTGAATCTACCCTGAATCCTACCCTGTTGGAATTTTTAAAGTTTCTGTGAGATCCCCTCTCACTGTTTTTAACTCCAATAAATATAATCCTAACCCAATATTCTAATGTTACCTCCCAGTGCTTTACATTAGTTTACAGTAAGTTGTTTTGATTTATTTCCATTGACATGGCATTATTTGATAACTTTTATTATCAACCTCATGTTAAGGGAAACTATCAGTGACTGATCAATGATCATAGGCAAGTGCTTATCAATAGAATCATGCAATGGTTACAGCAGGGAAGGAGGTCATTTGGCTAGTCGAGCACAGGCCAACCCTCTGCAAGAGCAATCTAGTTAGTCCCACCCACTTGTCCTTTTGCCATAGCCCTATCGGATTTTTTCTTCAGGTTCTTATCCAATTCCCTTTAGAAAGCCACAGTTGAATCTTCCTCCACCACACTGCTTGGCAGTGCATTCCAGATCCTATCCATTCGCTGTGTAAAAAAGGTTTTCCTCATTTTCCAATGATTTTTTTGCCAACCACCTTAAATCTGTGCCCTCTGTTGCTCAATCCTTCTGCTATAGGGAACAATTTCTATCTACTCTGTTCAGATCCCTCTTGATTTTGACCTCCAACAAATCTCGTCTCAACCTTTTCTGCTCAAAAGGGATCGACCCCAACATCTCCAAGCTATCCATGTAACTGGAGTCCCTCATCCCTGGAAGCATTTTTATAGATCTTTTCTGCACCCTCTCTAAAGCCTTCGCATTCTTCTTAAAGTGCAGTACCCAGCATTGGCCAGAACAATGTTTTATAAAGGTTCATCCTAAACCCCTTGATTTTGTACTGTATGCCTCTGAATAAAGACCAGGATCCCATACTGCCTCTTTATCCGCTTTCTCAACATGTCACTTTCAGCGATTTGCACAGATATATTCCCCGTCTTCCCTGATCCTGAACCCCCTTTAGAATAGCATCCTTTATTTCATATTGTCTCTCCTCTCTTCCAATCAGATGTATCACTTTGCACTTCCCTGCATTAAATTTCACTTGCCACATGTCCAACCATTTCATCAGCTTGTCTATAACCTCTGGAAATCTACCATTATCCTCCTTACAATACTTTTAAGTTTTGTGTCATCTTCAAATTTTGAAATTGTGACTCAATTGTGGGTAAATGTTAGGTAAGGACAAGATAAAACTGTACTGAGTATCATCCATGACTGAATAAGTCTGCCAACAATCCCAATCTACCTTTTCTTTCCCACCTTTGTTCTGTTTAATAAGGGACAGTGCTGTAATACTTACTTGCTCAGAGTGCCATGACACTAGGCTAAGAATTTCATTGCTGTCCCTGTGTAGCCTTTATTATGAAATATGTTAATGCATTTCTTATACACTTCAGTTGCAGGTATGCTTCCGACTTCTGGAAATTCTGCTGTTTCAATGCCAATTATATGGAATATTTGTTAAATTTAACTTTGGTATAAGGGCATAAATGTCCCCATCCTAGTCATTTGTTTTCATAAGTAAAGTTTGGGGCGGCACAGTAGCACAGTGGTTAGCACCGCTGCTTCACAGCTCCAGGGACCTGGGTTCGATTCCCGGCTTGGGTCACTGTCCGTGTGGAGTTTGCATATTCTCCTCGTGTCTGCGTGGGTTTCCTCCGGGTGCTCCGGTTTCCTCCCACAGTCCAAAGATGTGCGGGTTAGGTTGATTGACCAGGTTAAAAAAAATTGCCCCTTCGAGTCCTGAGATGCGTAAATTAGAGGGATTAGCGGGTAAATATGTGGGGATAGGGCCTGGGTGGGATTGTGGTCGGTGCAGACTCGATGGGCTGAATGGCCTCCTTCTGTACTGTAGGGTGTCTATGGTAAAAGGAACAGATGGACCAAAGACCCACTCTGAAAGGTAAGAGTCCGTTTCCCTGTTAACGCAGAATCCATTGTACTGGCAAAAGGCCGTGATACGATGACATTTGTATTTCACAAGGAGAACATCACATTAATTATGCTGCTGTGCACGCTAGTGCTCGAAGCACTCACTGTTCCAAAGCATAATGAAACGGTAACTGATGCACTACACACAATAAGTCATACAGAGTGTATCCTGTACAATCGAAAGATGAAGCATTGTTGGACTCAGCCTTTTTGAGCTATAAGCAGTGGTTGGAACACCCTAATCCAACCACTTATCTTGACAGATGTTGATTAACTGCTGTGGATATCGAACATTTTCTGCTTTACTGTCAGATGCCAGGATTTGAAGGCTTTTCATCCTATTTTACGTCGGCGAGATGATTGTAAGAAAACAGCATGGCAAAATGAGTCGTCAGTCTTGTTTATATATTCTAGGTCTGTGTCAATGCAGTGCTCTCCACAGGTAGTGACTGTGAATGGTAAAAGCAACAGGGAGGTGCAACCAACCAGACTGAAGTATCCTCACTGGGCCATGCAGGATGACATTGTACGCAGAGGCAGAGGCCCTGTCTTTCCAGCTTAAAATTCAGGGGGCGAAACATGGCCAGCAAGTCTTGAGCTGATTTTACTGCCATCAGACAGGGTAGGGGAGTTAAAAACTAGAGGGCATAGTTTTAAGGTGAGGGGGGTGGGGGGGGACAGATTTAAAAGGGATCTGAGGGGCAACCTTTTCATTCAGAGGGCAGTGCGTATATGGAATGAGCTACCAGAGGAGGTGGTAGAGGCGGGTATAATTACAACATTTAAAAATACATTTGGACAGGTACATGGATGGGAAAGGTTTAGAGGGATATGGGCCAAATGTAGGCAAATGGGACTAGTTCAGTTTAGGAAACCTGGTCAGCATGGACTAGTTAGGTCAACGGGCCTCTTTCTGTGCTGTACATCTCCATGGCTCTATAAGACGCACCTCCAAGAGCTGCCAGCCAATCAGGTGGCCAGCAGCTCCCCTGTCCCAGCAGCCTCACTGTGAGCGATGGCCACTGCTGGGACAGCCTCCAGTCCCCAACGACAATCAGCATAGGAACCAGATTAGAAGGAGCGGGGTACGGGTGCGGGGATGGGAGGCCACCGTTGGGAGCAGTGGGGAGAATATGTGCGTACAGCGAGGACTGTAAGGTGGATCCATCTCTGGGTGCAGGAAACACAAACATGGCTGGGCAGGTCACTTGACACCTTGCCCGCCATTGGTAAAATATCAAGGAAGGCAGGTAGCCATGTCACCCAATTATAAACCACACTGACTGTCAGCTTGGGGTGTGAAAATTCATCTGCCCACCAGGCATTGGGCAGTGCCAAGGGGGTGGGGCCTATTGTGGACTGGGTTTAGGGATGATTGGTGGGGGTGGGAGGTCCCACTTCCACTCTGCATGGGGATCAGTTGGGGCCGGAGGGAGGCCAGTGATCGGGGCGGGCTGTGGGGGGGGGGGGGGGGGCGGGGTTTGCCTCCTGGGGTGGGGGGTGGTCTGCCTCCCGTGGGGGGTCCGCCGGGGTGGGGGGGGAGGGGATCGCCGCTGCTGGTGGACAATATCAGGGCACTCTGGGACAAGGTGGGGGGTCGGTGCTGGCCCAGGAATGCTCGTGGGGCCGCAATCGGGCCGGGGGGGGGGGGGGGGCTGTTGCAGGGGCAGCACAGCGTGTGTCCCGGGCTGGCCAGCAATCGAGTTGGCCAATAGAAGGGAACCTGACAGCACGGGCCACTGCGCAGAGGCCCGGAACTGTCAGACTGCGGCGTGAATAGGCCCCCCCCCCCCCACCCCGCCTCGAGCTTTTAATGACATTCACGATTGTGATCTCTGCAGTGCACAGAGTGGGGAGATTCGAGTCTGAACTCCCAATGAAAAAAACAATCGTGAATTACACCATTTTTCCCACCAATTCAGCACTTAGAATGTTTTTGGGAGAATGGCCCTCTGCATCTTTTGAATCTGCAATGGTAATTCTGAGGGAATGAGTTGTAGGATAATTTTTCAGTGCTGAAGAGGTTGTTCAGCAATAATGACCATTTATTATGCCCAAACTTTTTCATCTTTTTTAATATGGGATTGGTGAGAAAGTACCCTCGATTGTCGTCATTCCGGTTGTTTCTGTGCCAAGTCCATTGACAGGGACTAAAATACCTGTGAAAGAGCAGGGTCGCTCTGACAGCAACGTCTGCGTTTCTGAGTTTAATTGCACATGTGCAGACGCCAGAAGTTGCTTTGCAATAACAGTGAAAACTAATAGCCTCCCCCCTTTGCTATTGCAGCAAAATCTGGCTCGGTGAATTGGAGGTGGCGGGGTGGGGGTTGGCGGGGAGGTGGGGGGAGCAGGGGGGGTTGTCATGGATAGTTACTTACCCAATGTACTTCAGTCCTCTTCACTTCAAATCTGCCATCGTCAAGATCTCAATGCCTGCTCTATTCATGTATGTCGTAGTTCCTAATGTATCTTTGATCTTTTTTTTACAGATAGTAACATATACCCACTCACAACAATATGTTAGTTCCAGTTCTATGTTGTTAACACGACGCAACAAGTAACAACTTCAAAATGAACCTTTTGCTGCATCCCCCCTTTGTGCACCAAACCAAGCTCCCTCTCTCATTGTCCTGAACTCGCACCATTCTCTAGTTAATCTAACTCCCAATCAGGCCCTCTCTTACCTTGTCTATGAGATCCACCTCCTGTTTCGCAATGCTATCCCCACTAACCTGCTACAGGTTAAATATTGTAAAAAGTTCCCTCTGCTTTCAAATTTCGTGTCATCACCAATTTTTCTCTTTCCTCCCCAGAGTCTGTGACCACGCTGTTGTGTCCCAAATCCATACTCTGTCTTTTCCGCAACTCCATATTTGAATCTTTGCAATCAGGTTTCTGCTCTGCCACAGCACTGAAACAACACTAATCAGTCTGAAATGCTATCTTCTTTGACTGTAACCATGATTCACTATATCCTTAGTCTTGTCAGCCTGTCTGTAGTGTTTGACTGTCCTTCTCCTACACTTTCCCTCAATTGTCCAATTGTCCTCACCTGAATCTTTTCTTCCCAGACATAGCCAGAAAATCTCTGAAATGACTTCTGAAGTTCCCCAAGGATCTAATCCTTACGTCTAACACATTTCGTTTTCTGATCTACATGCTGCCCTTCAGTGACATTGTCTGAGTACATTGGGGGAAGGTTTTGCTTGCCTAACTCCACTTGAAGCACAGACTAAATTGATTCTCTGGAGATAGACAGCACTTGGGCCATTACCTGAAAAACTGGCTTGGTGTTCTTCAATAATGTCAATGATTGTGTGGGCCTTGCAGATAGTGATCCTCAGTGCAATTTGTCTCTGGAAAATCAACATAGTATGCAAATCCTTGTCCAATGACGTTGGGTTCTAGATGTACATTGATGACATCTAAATCTATCTCACTGCCAGCTCGATGATGGGAACACTCCTCTAACTTCAGTTCAGCACCAACATTTCAAAATCACTCCCTTGTCGCACACTCAATAAAGGAGAGATTTGTTCTGGGATTCATGTTTGGGTATGTCAGCGGTGTTATCAGGCAGGATTTATACAGGTATCAGTCAGTCGGTAAGTGTACCTCACAATGTGAGGGGATCAGGGAGAATGCTGCAATATAGAAGCATCATGACATCTGCCCGGGAATCTTTCACGCACCTGGACGAAGACCTTGCTGTGCTTGTACAACAGCTGCACACTAATGGAGGAGAAGCCCGTAAATACGCCTGGGTGAAATGTGGGAACCTTAACTGTCACAAACATATGGTCAATGATGCCCTGCACCTGTGTGAAATCCAAAGCTACAAACCCGAGCGTCGTCAGCTCATTCTGGGTTAATTCAAACAAAGTTGCAATATCTCCTGGCCTTGGCCCACAAGCCTTCAGTCACCTGTCTTAAGTGTTTGTGAGTTGCTGATTGCAAGCTGCTGCAAATATCTCTGAGTCCTGGAAGGAGCCAGAGGCTAACAAGTTGAGAACAGTGGTGGCATTGTGCATGGTAAAACATGCCCATAACTCCGGTTGGCAGCAGGTATTGTTCCAGGAAGCTGCAAATGTCTTCTACTATCTAATACCGGACCCTGAGCCTCCTGGTGTTCAAGACATGGAGAAAGCTTCTCCTCTGCCTCTAGACCCTATGTGTCAGGTAAGGCTTCATGTGAGCTGCACCTCTGTACTGTTCCTCTCTCTCTTGTGGAGGTCTATGAGGTTCAGGCTATTATTTCTCCTGCTCCTGCTGGTCCTCTAAGTAATACAACATGAGTGGCACTCAGGCTGGCCTCAAAGATCGGAAATCCAAAATGCTGATTAATAATACAAATCTCTAAAGTAGCCAAAGTAACTCCAAAGCTGCTGAAGCTCCCACTTAGCACAAGAACTGTGCAGAAAGCCTTCCAGACGAGCAAGCAAGCAGGTAGCTGTGAGTGTCAGTGTTTATGTGAATATGATTTCCCCTCACATCGTCAGCCCCCTCAGTCGCTGCTGTGTCTTCATGTTGTTTGCACTGGCGAGTTCCAGGAAGCCCGAGAAACTCATGGTCAGAATTTTACCATCCAGCCTGCCACGAGAATCGGAGCGGGTGAGGAACATGTAATGGTCCATTAACCTTCGGGGGCATTTTATGGTTTCGGGACAGGCAAGGCAGTAAAATCCCACCCTAATTGAGTCACATCCCCCCCTCCTCCCCCCCTGGCCACTTTCTCAGGAATTGCTCACACACACCCAATGCGCTGAAGTGTTAAATGTAGAAGTTTTTCATTTAGAACTGGCTTTCTCATGTGCCGTCATCCATGGTTTTAACTCCCTCCCCTATCTGCTCCCAAATCTGCTGTGATTCACATTGTCACTGCTGGGTTTTCTTCTAACCGTTATTTTGTTATCACCCACCCAGGTGGTATTAGCATCTTTTTTGCTAAGTAAACCAATGTAGATGGTAATCATTTGGGTCCAGAGTTTTCAGGGATTCTCTGAAGACCAGCGGAGCTCACTGCAAAAAAACCCAGGATTTTCTGGCCTTTTTGTGAGTGGCGACACTTCTGTTCACTCTGCACAAAGCAAAGTAGCCTCACGAAGGTTCCTCAGGCAGAAGAAATCACCTTGCTGGTGATGCTTTACATCATTTAAGAGTTTTCTATGTGGTACCTTGCAGATCACAAAAGCATTAACTCCCTCTCTGTTGGTTATGTCTACTCTCCGGCATCTCCCTTTATCATGCTAAAATACTCACTTAGATTTGTAATTCTGATGAAAGGTACATAAGCATCACCTGCCCTTTCTGTTAGTGAAAGCTGACTGAATTGTTATGTTTTTGCAGCATTTTCTCCCTTCATTAGAGCTGAAATTAAGTAGCAGATCTGTATACTTACCTGACCTGGAGGTGACGGGAAGCAATGGCCGAGTTGTATTATCGCTAGACTGTTAATCCAAAAACTGAGCTAATGTTCTCGGGACCCAGGTTCAAATCTCGCCATGGCAGATGGTGGAATTTGAATTCAAGAAAAAAAATCTGGAATTAAGAATCTACTGATGACTATGAAACCATTGTCGATTGTTGGAAAAAACCCATCTGGTTCACTAATGTCCTTTAGGGAAGGAAATCTGCCATCCTTACTTGGTCTGGCCTACATATGATTCCAGCAATGTGGTTGACTCTCAACTGCCCTCTGAAATGGCGTAGCGAGCCACTCTGTTCGAGGGCAGCTAGGGATGGGCAATAAATGCTGGCCAGCCAGTGACGCCCATGTCCCACGAACGAATAAAGAAAATCTTCTGCATTATGTTGACTGGGGTTGCACGGGTTTATGTAGGGAGGAATATATGACAAATCTAGGTGAAGAACATTAGTAACTTTACAGCAAACATTACTAGAAAATATGTTCTTGAAGTAATACAAATAGTCAGGCTGATTAGACTGCTTTCTAAATGGGGAAATGCTTAGGAAATCAGGAGCACAAAGGGACTTGAGAGTCCTTGTTCAAGATTCTCTTAAGGTTAAAGTGCAGGTTCAGTAGGCAGTTAGGCAAATACAATGTTAGCATTCATGTCAAGAGGACTAGAGTACAAGAACAGGGATGTACTTCTGAGGCTGTATAAGGCTCTGGTCAGACCCCATTTGAAGTATTGTGAGCAGCTTTGGGCCCCATATCTAAGGAAGGATGTGCTAGTCTTGGAAAGGGTCCAGAGGAGGTTCACAAGAATGATCCCTGGAATGAAGAACTTGTCGTATGAGGAACGGTTGAGGACTCTGGGTCTGTACTCGTTGGAATTTAGAAGGATGAGGGGGGGTGTTATTGAAACTTACAGGATATTGCAAGGCTTGGATAGAGTGGACGTGGAGAGGATTTTTCCATTAGTAGGAAAAAGTAGAACCAGAGGGCACAACCTCAGGCTAAAGGGACGATCCTTTAAAACAGAGATGAGGAGAAATTTCTTCAGCCAGAGAGTGGTGAATCTGTGGAACTCTTTGCCACAGAAGGCTGTGGAGGCCAGGTCATTGAGTGTCTTGAAGACAGAGATAGATAGATTCTTGATTAATAAGGGGATTGGGCGTTATGGGGAAAAGGCAGGAGAATGGGGATGAGAAAAATATCAGCCATGATTCAATGGCAGAGCAGACTCAATGGGCCGAGTGGCCTAATTCTGCTCCTATGTCTTATGGTCTTACGGTCTCAATCTGTCATAAGTATTCAGTTAAAAGGTCTTACTTCTTCTCCCAGCAAATCATTGATGACATCTTCTTGACTTTGAGAAGGTTGTTCAAATCAATTTATCTTCACTTTCCTACCTCCATCCTAGCCATACATTTGCCAATATAAAATCATTCAGATTAAAGTGACTCCTCACAGCTTGACATTTATACCATGTCAGAACTAGTAGCAGGAATTTCCTGATCAGCCACTATAATTTCAGTGGAAGATCAACAAAAGTCTTGTTTACATGCATATTGGGAATTCCACCTATTTCCAATGTTAAAGAGGCAAAACAAGAGCCCCTGGGGAATTTATTGATATCTTCACTTAATAGTTTATTAGAAATATGTACAGTAAATGAATGTGCTGAGACTTTGCTAAACTAACAAATCCACTCCCACAAAGTTTTCTATTTTAAGCTAAGGACTAACTTAATAAGTTCACACAATCACTGGTGAAACATAGCAGGAAATTTCCCTAATTTCCCATCCATTGAAACTTAACTCCATGGGGACGATCTTCCCAAAATATTAAGCATCACAAAGGTCTGAACCCGACGCAATTTTCCCGCACTCTGTCAATATTTTTGGCAGTCGGGAGTTTCATATTGGTGGGTGGGGGGGTGTTGGAGTCTAAACTCACCGAGGAAGCTGGCCGCAGACTGCCCATGGCGCCGTTGTGTAGGTGCCCCAATCTCCCAGTGCACTGGGAGTTCACTTGCCAACCACTCCCACCACCCTGACATTGCCCCCCCCCCCACATCATCGGCGGCAGTGTAACCCCCACCATGACATACAGGTCACCGGCAACAGGGCATCAGGACCCTCCCAATGTGTCCTCTGTCATGACCCCCACCCAGCCCCCCTTTTGCTAATCACCCCCCTGCATGTCCCCCTTGTTGCCGATCGCCCCCCCCTGCACACCACAATTGCCGATCAGCCCCCCTGCATGACTCCCCAGTGCCAATCAATCCTCTTGCACAACCCCCATTGCTGATCAGCCCCCTGCACATGCCACCCACATTGTGGATCGCCCCCATGCATGCCTCCTCCCTACAGAGAACCTCCTTGCCTTCCCCCCTGCAGAGCTCCCCCCCATTGCTTCCCCCCTATCATAGTCCCAACCCTACTCAGGCTTTTTCCCCTTGGCACTGCCCTGGCATTGTTATGGTGCCCACTGGGCAGTGCCAGGGTGCCAGATGGAGGCTGCCAGGCTGCCCCATGTTCATTCTCCCGCCATGCCTCTGACCACCTGGGGGCTTCAATGGCCCCCGATCCCCCACAGTGTGGCCATCACGTCTGGTCCCTGTTGATGGGGATTATGAGTGATTCTCGCCAGCGAGAGGGGGGAAACGCCTGGGAGGCCGGAGATAGCTGTACTGGATGTGCTAATGTGACGTAAATCATGACATTAATATTTTGCCACACTTTTTGGGCTACACAAATGTGCTATATTCTTGGATTAACCCCGTTCCCCACCTATCTATGTCCCAGAACTCTGAGAAATGCCCCTTGTCCCAAAACAATCATCTCATTCAATATAACTCTCTCAGTTAAATCGAGCAAATAGTTACCACCCACAAGTTATGTTTAAGTTTGGGAAGCCTTCTTCAGTTCAGCATTGTATGGGCTCTGAAGTTTTCAAATCAGCAACTTCTAGCCTAGAATTCTGTTGTGGCACTCTTGTTGAGATAATATGTCTGTGCACATACTTTCCAAACAAAAGAGGTCCTCGAGAGAGAAGAGGAGAGAAAAATAATAATTGAAGCACTCACAAAACCAAGTGTTTATAGAACAATGTTGGTGGAAGCCTGAAAAGAGTGTAAACAAGAGATATGTTATGCCGAGAGACAGTTCAGATTTGCCTTCTTGAAAAGGAATTACTTCCTGGCCCAAGGATGAAGTACTCAGCAAAGACATTTTAGAAATGAGAAAAATAAAATTAGTGTTACAATTGACTGATTTAACGACAATGGGGCATTAAATTATGAGTGAACTTTTGGGATTTGTTGGCTATTGCCAGCAATAGCATAGATAGATTCTAGCCTGTACAGCACAAGTAGAGCTGGACATCATCCCAGACATGTAGCAGCAGATGATTAACGGATTTAAAACAATGAATAAAAAATTACCATTCGTGGATCATAACATTCAAACTGCTGAATTAGAAATTCACTGGAAATCTGCTTTTTGACCCTGTAGCTGTGACTTCAACACTCATGTAGAAATATAGTGCGCTCCTTACTGAGAGAACCTCCATTTCACCCTGCACTTTGGTTGTACCATCTGGGCATTGTCATTAAACGAATCACAACATATTAATTGACTGCAACAAAAGAAGTGTATCGGATCAAATAATTATTGGTGTCCCAGTCCTAGTGGAGTCCCTAGCAGATTGCTACAAGCACACCGCACACCCAAAATCTGACCTTTCTCTATTTTGTAAAGTTAGTAAATTCACATGGGTTGGAATTTCACGCTCTCCCGTCGGCGGGGTTTCAGGCAGTTTAATAAATAAACTTTAAACTTTAATTCAAACTACAGAACAATAGTCACACTCAAACTGGTGATCTTGAAACTACTAACAATGGGCTTGATGAAACGGGCGCGGAATCGTGGTAAAGTTGGGCGTCGGGCCTATACCGCGATCTGCACCCAATTCCGAGCAGATCGCGGCTTTACCAACACCCGATTCAGGCGCGGGTCCGGCGCGCACCCGAATCAGCTAGCCCGACGACTTAAATGCATTTGCATGCATTTAAATCAACTTAATGAACCGCGCGCCCAACTCTACCACCAAATCCCACTTTACCGTCTTCTGGCCCGATCCGCGTCCGCGCTGTTACCGACCTGCAAAATAAAAGTCTGAAATCGCCGCTGCAGCCTCCGAAGAGCGGGGTCAGAGACTGCAACGGCTCTCTGACCCAGGTCATCCTCTGGTCGGGGCGGGAGGGGGGTGGGAGGAAGAGAGGGGGTGTGACGTCTCATCCCCTGGGAGGGGGTGGTGGGAGGGGAGGGGGTGTGACCGATCATCCCCTGGGGGTGGGGGGAGGAGAGGGGGTGTGACGTATCATCCTCTGGTCGGGGGGGGCTCTGCTGCGTGTCTGCGGCCGATCCCTCCTGGCACCATCACTGGTACACTACCAGCCACAGCCATCTCTCCCACTCTCTCGCACCTGCAGGGAAGAGTAATCTGTGGCTGGGAGTGTACCAGTGATGGTGCCAGGAGGGATCGGCTGCAGACAGGCAGCGGAACCCCCCCGACCAGAGGATGATATGTCACACCCTCTCTCCTCAACCCCCCCTCCCCCCCCAGGGGATGAATGGTCACACCCCCTCCTCCCCCTGACCAGAGGATGATCATTTTCTGGGGTTTTTTTCTGCCCGGGCGCGCGGACAGATTTTTTCGAACTGCGCATGCGCCGTTCAGAGCTCCGATCGGTCTGCCAGCGCTAAGCCCCGCCCACAGCGCGGAACGGGCCGGAGCCGGCAAAACACGTATGGGCGCGCTGGAAAGAGAATTCCAGGCGCAGATCTATTTGACGCCCAGATCTGGCATTTCGACTCAAAATAGTAAAATTCCCCCCAATGTGCACTTAAACAAATCACACTTGCATGATAATTAAAGTTTAAGTTTATTTTTTAGTATTACATGTAGGCTTACGTTAACACTGCAGAGAAGTTACTGTGAAAATCCCCCAGTCGCCACACTCCAGCACCTGTTCAGGTACACTGAGGGAGAATTTAGCATGGCCAGTGCACCTAACCAGCACGTCTTTCAGACTGTGGGAGGAAACCGGAGCACTCAGAGGAAACCCATGCAGACATGGGGAGGATGTGCAGACTCCACACAGACAGTGACCCAAGCTGAGAATCGAACCCGGATCCCTGGCGCTGTGAGGCAGCAGTGCTAATCACAGTGTGTATTGGTGTTGAGTGGGCACTGTAAAGGAGGCCGGTGTTTGTACTGCTGCTTTTTCAGTTAACAGCGTACTAAAATAAAGCTGGAGTATTATTTGGTAAGATGTAAGTTCTGGTATTATGGATGTCTTAATTCTATGGTCAAGTAATGCCATAATAATGATGACCAATTTTAATGGTTATAATTGGTTTTCCATTATCTTAGTCAAGAACAAGGTATCTTTACCTTAATCTTTCAATGCTTTTTAGTGGAGATTTTTAATAAAGTAGCATTTCCCACTTTATATCCTGTTCAAAATCAAACCCATTAGACTCTTGGGCTAGATTTTGACTTAGCGATAATGTAAAATGGATGACAGAAAATCAGTAACCCATTTCACATCAGTGGCATTGTTTTAATTCCATTGACAAATGGACTGCTTTCAGTGGAAATAAAAATTGGGAGAGATGTAATATGAACTACTGAGTGGCACAAAATAGAAGTGGGATCATGGTCAAAGCGAATGCTGTCAGGATCTGTCCATTATTTCCATTATTTCTCCAGAAGACAAATAGGCTTTTCAGTGTGCCCGGACAGCAGTTCGTTTTCGAAGCAATTCTGTGGTAACTGCCTGCTATAAGAGAAAAGGCTGTGGGAGCAGCTTTACTTTCCATTTCGTGACCAAGGACTAATTTGAAAAGGTTTTTAAAACTGTCTTCTCTTCCTGTTATATCTTAAAACATTCTATTTTTTTAGATGTGGGCTGAATGTATTTTGATTGCCGCATTAAGTGTGCGTTAGTGAATGGATTTATATTACTCCCTCAATGTCAAGATGTTCAGCTGCCATGAGCACACACTGAATAATATCAGTACAGGAGAAAGGAGCAGGTTTAACTTCTGTAAATATCTTCATTTCTGTGGCATTGGGTGCAAAATCTTAACCAAAAAATGGCAGTGTTGGTTCCAGCGTGAATAACAGTGTTTCCCGCCGGTGTGTTTTGGTTCAAATCTCACGCCTCGTTAGTATTAATTTTTATTCCCATGAGTTTCGCGCCACTCCTGTGACATTTTCCCTCTGATTTGACTGCCATGTGTGCTCATGGCAGCTGAACATCTTGACATTGAGGGAGTAATATAAATCCATTCACTAACTGTGCACACTTAATGCAGCCATCAAAATACATTCAGCCCACATCTAAAACAAAAGAATGTTTTAAGGTCTAACAGGAAGAGAAGACAATTTTAACTGCTGCAAGCACTGGGGAGCTCCATTTAAATGGCTTCCCGGCACTATTTCCAGAATGATTGCATGTGATGGCAGATAAGAAGCCAGCACTGCACTTTACAGAGGGGGCCCTCATCAGGATGCTGGATAAAGCTGAATGGGCAGTCTACAGCCATGCAGCAGGGTGACCATCCCGCTTGGAATGCAGTGGCAGCCCCTGGTCAGTGTGAGTGCATTACATAAGAGAAAAGGGCAGCAGTGTCGGAATAATATGAATGATTTTCTTTGCTCAGTCAGGGTAAGTGAACCACCCCCAGTCCATCACTGGACACCCCCCCCCCCCCCCACCCCCTTGCACCCCCAACCCTTTCTCTCACTCAGCCACCTTGGCACTGCAAAAAAACACCAGGTTCCCCCCTCTCTCCCACAATCGCCATGTTCCCCCAGCAGCCGCTATGCTCCTCACACTCCAGCTCCCATCCAAGCCCCACGCCTGCCATACCTCATCACCATCTTAAATGTCAACGCTCCCACCTACAGTCTCCCTATCCGTGTCATTGCAGGACAAACTTGAGCACATTTGGAGTAATGCCGGAGCTCCAAACCCTGACACGCTTTGAGGAGCGAGCCCTCAGGTTATCCGGGGAGGAGGAAGACTGTGCCTGCTTTGCTACTGAAGTGGGGGCAGCAGGGAAAGGTGAAAATCCTTAACCACTGGAGCAGGCTGGACCAGCCTCAATGGACCCATTGGATCGCAGCAGTTCAGAGGGGGACTTCTCCGACACAAAGGGAAGGTAAGGGCTGCAAGTGACTCCTCCTGACCCCTCTCCCCAAAATGGCAATTCTGGGGCCCCTATCCCGGCTCTGAGTTGAACTTTCAGTGTCCCCTGAGTCCTCTCTGGTACCCCTTCAGCAGTGCACACCGCGGACGGTGCTGGCTGCCTGAGCGCTCACCTCCAAAATCTCCTCGGGGCTGAAGTCGCCAGGTTCACACTTCTGTAAAGTTGTTGTACCCTGTGAGGAGGGAGGTCCCAGAGAGAGTGCTCGCTAATGACACGCTAATGTATTAAAATGAGCTTCCTGGGATCCTGCAACATGTTTCACGCTACTCCACCGACGAAGTGGAGGATCGGAACTCAGAAACTCGCCAGTGCGAATCGTGGTCTCCGGATTCTGAGCATGTGCCATCATTCCCGCAGACAGAGAGTACGGGCTCAAAATCGCCCCCTGCTTTCCTAATCAAAAGCAACTCTTCATTAAGATGTTGGCCTTGAATTTTCTTGTTCACAAACACAACATAAGGCTGTTTTCTACATCAATGGGAACCTTTGTCAAAATTTTCACCTGAGTTAATTTTTCTATGCTGGAATATAATCCTAATAAAGTACAAGCCAAATAAGTACAAGAAGGAGACCCCGGTACTCCCCAACCCCGGGTGCTGTTTCAATCTGACTCTGTGACACAGGAGGGTCCGGGGTCCAGCTGCATGGTGCTGTCCACAAAGACCAGCTCGGCATGGAGAAGGAGGCAGGAACTGGCACAGTGATGTACAGTGCATCAGCAGCAGTGCAGCCGGATGCCAGCGGGCAGCTGTTTAACTGAGCATTCACGAGATGCAAATGAATGTAAATTGTGTTAGTGCCCGCTGGCAGCAGGAGGAGTGACCCGCCATTAACCTGCCATTGGGAGAATTGCAACGGGTTTGTATGCGAGAGAGTTTCCAACTTTCTGGCTCCCACCAGATTCACCGTATCTGCCACCAAACACATCTTGGGCTGATTGGGAGAATTCCAGCCTAAAACTCCACACTAAGTCCCCCCTGCCTGACATCAGAACAACTCCGACCCGACCACTCCCCCCCCCGACATCTGACCCGACCTCTGCACCCCCCACCCCAACCATTCCCCCTCCCCGGCAGCTAAACACCCCCTACGCAAAGCAGGCCCCCCCTAACCCGACCCAACTCCCTCCAGCCCAACCCCCTGAACTGACCTCTCCCAACCCGACCCCTCTGACCCAACCTGCCTGACAACACCCCCAACAATCTAATCCCCCAGGCCCAACAACACCCTCCCTGACCAGGCCCCCCCTGCAACCCAACCACCCTGACACCATTCGAACACCCCCCCCACCAAACCCAATCCAATCCCCCGACCCAACGCCCCCCCATGTCTGACCCGGCATACATTTTACTGAAAAAACCAAAAGTCTTGCAACATATCTAGCAGCAGTCTATGAAACAGACAGATCAGTGCACCACATGAACAATTATGTTCTTTAATTTTGAGCCTCTATAAAAAGCAATTAATTATTTCAGCTTGGCTCAGTGTTAAGTCAGAAGGTCATGCTAGAAAGCAACACTCCAACGATTTGTACATATAATCTAGACCGACATTTCTCTGCAGTACTGGCGTACTGCTATCATCTTTCAGATGCAACATCAAACTGACAGCTTTATTCCTTCTCAATCCAACATGTTTCAGTGGAGATAGGTAAAGAAATCTAAGCAAACAGACACAAATGCAAGCTAACAGGCAGTCACAGGTGGACAGTCACAGTTCAAATATTTATATTCTTGTAGTTGATCCAAAGCATTTTTGTTGCAGGTCTTTCAGCCTTAATCAGTGCATGATCTAGGAGGTCGTGTGGCACAGTGGTAGTATCCCTATCTCTAAACCAGTAGCTCTGGGTTTGAGTCCCATGCCAGGGCCTGTTAGCCACTGAAGGAATGTGCATGATGTGGTTCAATGGGCTGACAATCAGCCTGGGATTCCTTCCACTACCACCCACTATTCCCCAGAGGGGAAAAAGTGGAGTGGAGACAAGCTAAAAAAAAATGCATGTACCGGGGAGACTAACAAAAAAGTAAAATGATTCATATGTTACAAAAGTGATTAAAATAAGTAAAGGACTCAACATTACCTGTCTTTACTATGAAAATACATTATACCAAAGCAATCAAAGTGTTGAATCAATAATCAGAAAAGTATTAGTATTCATTTAAGAGCATGTAACAATGAGCTGGCTAATGAACATGACCAACAAGTATGCATCAACTTTACTTCTATTAAACCAGGGTGGCATGGTGGCACAGTGGTTAGCACTGCTGCCTCACAGTACTAGGGATCCAGGTTCAACTCCCGACTTGGATCACTGTCTGTGCGGAGTTTCAACATTTCCCTGTGTCTGCGTGGGTTTCCTCTGGGTGCTCCGGTTTCCTCTGGGTGCTCCAGTTTCCTCCCACAGTCTGAAAGATGTGCTGGTTAGGTGCATTGGCCATGCTAAATTCTCTCTCAGTGTACCCGGACAGGCACCGGAGTGTGGCGACTCGGGGATTTTCACAGTAACTTCATTGCAGTGTGAATGTAAGCCTGTTTGTGACACTAATAAAATAAACTTTAAATCAAGCTGTTTACTTCAGAAAGTATTTATGGCACAATATACCAAAGTAATTCCTATATGTTTAAACATTCCTACAGTGAGCCAGTGAGTTATCTTTGCAAATTGTGATTATCATTCTGATTGCCTGCTGTATTTTACCCAGAGTTTTCTCTTTCGAGTGGTTTTCATTAAACCCCAAATACTAGCGTGTTCCTTTCAAAAAAATGATAATCACGATAAATTGGGGGAAACATTCCATGTGCTAGATGTATAAAATCATAATCGTGTATTTAAGAAGTTTATAAATTTGTGACACATCATACAGAGGCAATGCATTGGTATCAAACATGCACAGCATTAGTATAGCTACAGATGATGCAACTGTTTATCTTAGCCGACATCTGTGCAGTTTTATCAGAAGCTTCTGTTATATTCTTCTAATTTCCCAGGGGACGGAGTGTTTTTGCACTTAGTTTCTCTTGCAGCAATAAGTACCTGTTCTTCAGATAAAACAGATGTTGTCTAAAATATACAATCGACCTTAATCCAAGGGCATTCACTCCTAATCCTGGGTTTTATTAACATTAAAATAAGCATTAAATGCAATATCATTATAATTCACAAGTACAAAACATGTTGTACTTTGCCTCTGTATTGCTTTTTATATTGTATGGAACTGTATTGTACATTGTAATGTATAGAAAACTATTTAGCTGTTTTTATATTAAACCTATACATGTTTCATCAAACATTCTTTCATTGAGAATTGAGCAGCATTTCCGCACTAACATTTCGATAAAAGGGAAATGTGCGTCACTTTTCTTTCCAAATCAATATTGAATGCCGAGGTGGGGTGGTTAGACTCTCTCATGTTGGAGATGGTTATTGTCTGGCACTTCATATTTTCCAAATATTAATAATGTTCTATGGTTCTGTGCATTTAAAAAATGTTCTTATATAAATTATTTAAATTAGCACTGAGGAACTTTGGTAAATGTTACATACATTATGTGAAACAAAGGAAGGTATCCGAGATCTAGGGTAGAGATTTGGGTCCGTGAGAATTCTAATATGTACTGCATAAATAAAAAATATTTGAGTAGTAAGTTTGCGGACGACACAAAGATTGCTGGAGTTGCGGATAGTGATGAACATTGTCAGAGAATACAGCAGGATATAGATAGGCTGGAAAATTGGGCGGAGAAATAGCAGACGGAATTTAATCCAGATAAATGCGAAGTGATGCATTTTGGTAGATCTAATGCAGGGGGGAGCTATACAATAAATGGCAGAACCATCAGGAGTATAAACACACAGAGGGATCAGGGTGTGCAAGTCCACAGATCCTTAAAAGTGGCAGCACAGGTGGAGAAGGTGGTGAAGAAGGCATTTGGCATGCTTGCCTTTATTGGACGGGGCACAGGGTATAAAAGTTGACATATGATGTTGCAGTTATATAGAACGTTGGTTAGGCCACATTTGGAATACTGCGTCCAGTTCTGGTCGCCACACTACCAGAAGGACATGGAGGCTTTGGGGAGAGTGCAGAAAAGGTTTATCAGGATGTTGCCTGGTATGGAGGGTATTAGCTATGAGGTGAGATTGAGTAAACTAGGGTTGTTCTCCCTGGAAAGATGGAGGTTGAGGGGTGACCTAATAGAAGTTTATAAAATTATGAAGGGCATAGATAGGGTGAACAGTTGGAAGCGTTTTCCCAGGTCAGAAATGACAAACGCAAGGGGTCACAAGTTCAAGGTAAGGGGAGCAAGGTTCAATACAGAGATGCGGGGGACGTATTTTACACAGAGGGTGGTGGGGGCCTGGAATGCACTACCAAGCAAGGTGGTTGAGGCAGACACGCTGGGATCATTTAAGACTTATCTAGATAGCCACATGAACAGACTGGGAATAGAGGGATACAAACGGATGGTCTCGTTAGGAACACATGATCGGTGCAGGCTTGGAGGGCCGATGTTCTTTGTTCTTTGACTGGTGTAAAAATGTACCAAGATCCACTTAATTATATTGCGAGCACAACTCAAATGCTAAATGTGCAGAACACTTGGAGCACTATACCTTATGGAATGTGTACACATTGCAAAAGCAGTTCAAGCCATGTTTGACCATTTCACTGTGTGTTGCTATGAATACTCAGCTGGTGACATCTGTATGGTTCCGTGCAAAAATTTAATCGGAAACTTTCTGCAAAGCAGCCAGTCAGTCAAGTTATTGACAAGGAAAATTCAGTTTCTTTGTAACTCCCCAGATAATGAAGCAGTTTGAGAGCAGGTGCAGTAAGACCTGGACAACATTCAGGCCTGGACAGATAAGTAGCACGTAACTTTTACACACCGAAGTGTCAGGCAATCCCATCTCCAACAAGAGAGAGTCGAACCACCCCATTCAATGGCATTGTCGTCGGCGAAATCCCAACTATTATCCATCCAAGGGGCCACCATTGATTAGAAACCTAATTGGATCAGCCACAAGCACATTGTGTTTAACAGAACAGGTGAGAGTCTCAGTGTTCTTTAGTGAATGATTCACTTGCCAACTTCTCAAAGCCTTTCTATCATTTACAAGGTTCAAGTCAAGCATATAATGGAAAACTCTCCACTGGTGTGGTTGACTGCAGCAACAACAATAATTAAGAAGCTCAGCACCATCCAAAACAAAAAGCCCACTTGATTGGCAGCCGATGTACACTCCAACATCAAAACCTAGCTTCAATGTATACCAACTGCAAGATGCACTACAGCAACTTGCCAAGGCTCCTTTGACAGAACCTTTCAACCACTTTGGATGCAGAGGCAAGAAACACCACCAATGCCAAGTTCCTCTCCAAGTCATACACTACCAGAGTTGTATCACTGTTCCTTCATCATCACTGGGAATTCCCCATCTACTAGGACTGAGGGTGTACCTTCATCACATGGATTCCAGCAGTTTAAGAAGGTGGTTCATCACCATCTTCTCAAGGACAATTAGAAATGGGTAACAAATACTGATCTTGCCAGAGATGTCTCGTGAATGAATGAATGAAAATTATTTCAAAAATACTGTATGTGGAAGTAAATTTTCACAACTCCTGAATGGAAAATCAAAAGAACATTCTCCCAAGTTGTGGACATCCATCCTATTTGAAATCACTACTCCATGAATGAAAGGTTACCCCAACTGTGGCTCTCTATGAATCTAATGTAGGAGGTCTTGAGGTGCAGTGAGTTGCATCTCTGTACTGAACCAGAGGTTCTGTGTTCAAGTCCCATCTCAGGACTTGATAGTCAAAGAAGGTGTGTTCATAATGTGGCCAAACAGGTTGAGGATCAACCAGAAAATCCTTCCAACACACACCGATGGCAGTCAGTAAGACCGGGAGAGATTTCAGGTCAGTTATGTGTTAGAAAAAAGTTGGCGCCTTTACCATCACCATCCAAAGCTCCAGGCTTCAATATGCACGTAAAAATCCATGTTGCAACTTGTACTCCCTGAATGAACTGTAACGCCACAACAAAGAAATAAATGTTTAGTGAATATATTCTTCTTTTTGGGGGAACAAAGAAGAGAATGTAAACAATTATTTCCTCTGTGTTTGGAATTTCTAGTGGAGAAGCATCATGTTCACTGCTCCTTCAGATTGCTCGGACTTCCTTACATCGATGAAGATGAACATCTCGCCAAGGCCATCCCCACACCCCCACTTCTTGCCTTCAAACAACTGCACAACCTCAAACAGACCATTGTCCACAGCAAACTACCCAGCCTTCAGGAGAACGGTGACCACGACACCACACAACCCTGCCACAGCAACCTCTGCAAGACGTGCCGAATCATCAACACGGATGCCACCATCTCACGTGAGAACACCAACACCAGGTACAAGGTACATACTCTTGCGACTCGGCCAATGTTGTCTACCTGATATGGTGCAGGAAAGGATGTCCTGAGGTATGGTACATTGGGGAGACCATGCAGACGCTACGACAATGGATGAATGAACACCACTCAACAATCACCAGGCAGGAGTGTTCTCTACCTCTCGGGGAGCACTTCAGCAGTCACGGGCATTCAACCTCTGATCTTCGGGTAAGCATTCTTCAAAGCGGCCTTCATGACACACGACAACGCAGAATCGCCGAGCAAAAACTGATAGCCAAGTTCCGCACATATGAGGATGGCCTCAACCGGGATCTTGGGTTCATGTCACACTATCTGTAACCCCATGACTTGCCTGGGCTTGCAAAATCTCACTAATTGTCCTGGCTGGAGACAATTCACATCTCTTTAATCTGTGCTTAACCCTCTCTCCACTCACATTGTCTGTACCTGTAAAGACTTGATTACCTGTAAAAACTCGCATTCCAACTTTGTAAATTGAGTCTGTGTCTACGTAAGCCCTGTGTGTGAACACAACTCTTCACTCACTTGAAGGAGCGACATTCCGAAAGCTTGTGCTACCAAATAAATCTATTGGACTTTAACCTGGTGTTGTGAGACTTCTTACTGTGCCCACCCCAGTCCAACGCCGGCATCTCCACATCATCATTACAACCAGCAAAGTGTAAGTCACAGGGTTTCCCAATGGAGAACTGGGACTTCTTTAGGTGGAGACAGTGGCATAGTGGCAATGTTACTAGACTAGTAATCCAGCAACCCAGGCTAATGCTTCGGGTATATGGATTCAAATTCCACCATGGCAGCTGGTGGAATTCAAATTCAGTTTGGAAAATGTCTGGAATTGAAAGCTAGTCTCAGTAATGGTGAACATGAAACTATCATGAACCCACCCGGTTCACTAATATCCTTTAGGGAAGGATTCCAGGTCAGTGCAGATGGGTTGACTCTTAGCTCCCTTTGAAAAGGCCTAGTAAGCCATTCAGTTCAAAGACAATTAAGGATGGGCAACAAATGCTGGCCTTGCCGATGATGGTCACATCCCTCCAAGGAATGTTAAACAAGATCCTGCCACCCCAGCTCTATTTACTGTTCCCTGCCATCACTTAATCCCCGATTGTAATGAAAATCCCCAACTCACCCTTTACCTAATTTGCTGTATTTACTTTCAGTCAAATCAACCATTCTTTTCTACACAATGGAAGAATGACTGTAGACAATTTTAAAAATGAATTAAAATCACTACAGCGTCCATCACACAATTTACATGTGATGAGGCCTAAGATAAATAAGTCCTGCGTTGGGGTAAGCAAACTACCTAATGCCATTATTCCAATGAAGCTCAAGAGAAGTTTGAGAAACAGCATCTCATCTTTTGATTACAAATTTCACAGCCTCCCCACCTTAACATTGAGTTCAACAACCTTAGATCACAACCCTGTTTTCTCAGAACACTTGTGCATTTGCACTTTTACTGTCCCAATTCTTTTACATAGAACATACAGCACAGAAACAAACCATTCAACCCAACTGGCTCATGCCAGTGTTTAGGCAACTCACGATCACATTCCCATCCCTTGTTCTATAGTCCTTTCAGGGTTCTTTACTAAGCCCATTACCACACTCTTTTGCCTGAAGCATCATCACTTTTGTCATTTGATCTTACACCTTTGTTATGATCTGATTAGGGACTGGCAAAGTTTAAAGAGAAATTTGAGCACCCAGTGAGTAACCGACAGAACGATGCCACAAGATCTCACATTTCTAAATGAAAACCAATGTTAATGTATGTGAAATAATTAAACAAAAGCATTATTAGTTTAATATTATAGTTTATATCTACATATGTTATACACTCAACTTTGCTTCTTATTTCACCCAAGAATGTTCTTACATGTTACAATATCATAAAGTTATTTATTTCTGTAGGGTGTTAGGGACCAGATCAGAAACTCCAAGGTATTTTATGAAGTTAGCGTAGACCCCAACTTTTGCATTTGATTTAGGTATTAGAGTGAGCATAAGGTGTTTTACTCCATGTATGATTCAAGTGACCCACTAGGAAGCTTTATTCAAAGCAAACTTTATTTCAGAACACAGTTAGAACATAACAAAAATAATTAACATAACTTTTACCAATTAAAATACTTAAACATGACAAAGTATAATTCTTAACAACTAGCTATCTCTATGGTTCCAATTTAAAGCAATATCCCCATTGACATACACCCTTCTTCAGAATTAGTTAACACAGAAAACAAGTATACTCCCATGGTGTTTGATTTCCAGCCTTTCAAAACCTCTGGGCAGAAAATCAGACAGCAATTTCCGGAGAAGGATATATCCACAAAACAGCAAAACTTCAGAGAAGTAAACCTAGTCTCTGGCAGCACCCAGTCTCCAGACTTCAGAGAGGGGAAAAGAGAGGCGCTGCTCTCTCTCAGTTCAAAAACAGCCACTCAGCTGGTTTTCTCTGTGTAAACCTAGTTCCACCCAGTCACCCAATTCTCCTGTCACTCAACCTGATCAAGTCCTACTCTGCGAAATCCAAGGGGAAAACACTCAAAACAGCAGAACAGCATTAGTTCAGATTAAAACAAACATTCTAGCAATTAAGAACAATTATGCTGCTGCAGTAACAATAGAGTGCTGCCGGATCCAGACTAAACGGTTCCGAGTGCATGGAAATACTTCCACAGATCCTGCACAAGAACATGCTTCAAATACATTTCTTAAAGGCATAGTATCAGCACAAGGGACCATGCAAAAGCATGACACAGCCATCTAGAATTCAGTTTAATCTTCAGTGTTCCAACTATTCTCCAAGATAAGACTTTCCTTTAATACCTCTCAACTATGGATGTCTCAGTCCCTTCTTCTGTTTACTTTCGCAATGCTTCCAAGCTACCCCTGGTGATTGTTTTCTTTTCCACATTCTGGGGGTAGCCCAGTTCAATGGGAACACAAACGTTCCTGTTCATCCAGTTCACAAGAAAATCTGAAAATCGGCCTCTGATATTCAGGTGAGCATTCTTCAAGGCGGCCTTCACAACACACGACAGCGCAGAGTCGCTGAGCAGAGACTGATAGCCAGGTTCCGCACACATGAGGATGGCCTCAACCGGGATCTTGGGTTCATGTCACACTATCTGTAACTCCCACAATTTGCCTGGACTTGCAAAGTCTCACTGGCTGTCCTGTCTGGAGACAATACACATCTCTTTAACCTGTGCTGATGCTCTCTCCACTCACATTGTCTGTACCTTTAAGACTTGATTAGCTGTAAAGACTCGCATTCCAATCATTATTCACTATTCTGTAAATTGAGTTTGTGTCTTTATATGCCTGTTTGTGAACAGAACTCCCACTCACCTGACGAAGGAGCAGTGCTCCGAAAGCTAGTGGCGTTTGCTACCAAATAAACCTGTTGGACTTTAACCTGGTGTTGTTAGACTCCTTACTGTATCTATCTACAGACCAGGCTTCCTATCTGCAGGTGTCCTGCTCACCTGCTCAAAGGAGCGAGCTAATATCAGGACGCACTGGAAGGAAACGAGATGGGTGTGGGTAATAGACACTTGTTATTTTAACTACACCGTCTGTCTAGCTTCTGCCAGATGAGGAAGTTATAATTAATGCTTTTCACTATGTGTCTCCCACCTGATGTGTTGAATGTTTCCAGCATTTTCTGGATTCATTTCAATTATTTCATTCCTTTTGAGTTTTCTCTTTTTACACAGTAAACATTTGAATTGCCAGCTCACTTTGTCTTAATGAAACAAGAATAAACTCAAACATGAGGTGGCACGATGGCACAGTGGTTAGCACTGCTGCCTCACAGCACCAGGGACCCAGGTTCGATTCCTGGCTTGGGTCACTGTCTGTGTGGAGTTTGCATGTTGTCTGCGTGGATTTCCTCTGGTTTCCTCCCACATTCTGAAAGACGTGTGGGTTAGGTGCACTGACTCGAACAGGCACTGGACTGTGGCGACTAGGGGAATTTCACAGTAGCATCATTGCAGTGTTAATGTAAACCTTACCTGTGACTAATAAATATACTTTACTTCATGTACAAAGTTAATTTGTTTCCCTTTTTAAAAAGCAGTGCCACCGATGAGATTTGAACTCTTAATGTAAAGCAGGTCATTTACTGATGTTAAATTCTAAGAAGTAGCATGCTGGCATTGTAAAATTTCACAGGATCATCCCAGTTCATGTCATACAGACCTTTGATTCTGGTCTGTTGTGAATTGCTCATCAAGTGGCAGACTTGTCAATGTTTAAAAATTGTCCATATTCTACCCATCGTCTAGGATAATACCAAGATGTTTGGCATGATTGACAACTGACGTGTCCATTTCTAATTTTGAGAAGTCACCTTTTTAAAAAGATAACCTGAATATGAGATTCTCTGACCACTACAGCTCTGTGTTTTTGTTTTCCCAAGCGCAGCAAACAGAAAATGTTGCTTTTCCACAATCATTCATCGCACTTTGTGCAGGTAAAAATGAGTTGTTGTTTTGAGTTGCAATAGTGAGGTCCTACTGAATAAATCATTCGTATACTCATGGTTCCATGCAGCATATGTCGTTATTAATCAGTATATTAGGCCTAATAAGGATATCTGTTGACGTTGTGACCTGATTTCTGCCATCTGCTGCACTGCCTACAAGCAACAACATCAGGCTTCCAAGACTTGTTTATCTGTTCAGAGAAAGCCTTATGCCAAGATATTCAAGAGAAATGGCTCTGTTTATTCTGTTTCTCAAAGATTAATTGGACTGGTTAACTATTGACTGGTGGAAGGAGAATGGACTTGATTTTGTCTCTGGGTCCAAGCATAAATTAGGTTGCACAAAAGTCAATCTCACTCTTGAGATTCCTGACACGGCGACCCTATCTTCTTTATGGGTGGAATCGTACGAGAATTTGGCAGTGTCCATTCTGGCGCGAAAAACAAAGTGATCTTCCCCCCACGCCCCCCCCCCCCCCCCCCCCCCATGCCGCCAGTATGGTTTCTAACCAAATCTTTTGCCTCTTTAATAAAAACTCCAGAGGGTGGGGGTAGTGAGATGGGAGTCTGTTCCTTCTCATCCAGTTGGGAATGGGATGCAAGTTGTATATTCAGCTGGATGGCAGTTTTTCCACTGTTTTAATGCAATTACAGTTTATTGAGAATCCAGCCAAAAGAAATCCTCTTAACAACAGCGAATTACTAAGTGAAATGCGTTGAACTTTTCACTTTTAATTAGAATTTTACAAAGAGTAAAAAGACTGGGCTATACACATGAGATGAGGTAGAAACTGAAGTATCATAAACAAACACATCTTAAGAAATTATTATCTTAAAAAGGTGAATTTCTGTCATAGTGCAGAGATTTGACAGTCACAAGTATAAAACTAATTTTTCAGGGCAAGTGAAGCTATTCAATAGTAATTATGAATTTAGTACACTGTTAAAAATTGAGTTGCATCTCATTTAATAAGGTGTAACTTTTTCAAAAGGTTTTTACAGTGAGACTAAGGGCGGAATTCTCCCATCCTGCCCAGGGGCAGATTTGGTGGTGGACGGGAGCGGAAAATCTAGCTGGAGTCAAAAAGTCGGTAACCCGCTGGCGTAAAAACAGGTTGCAATTCACCTCATGGTGGGTTGTCCTGTGACCTGCTGCGTGAATGTCATTTGCATGTATTTGCATGTTATGAATGCTCATTAAACCAGCTGGTCGCCGGAACTTTCTCACACTTCCAATCTTGCATCATGCCAGGGGGAAATTACATGGGCCTCAAACACGTTTGAAAAGGAATGGCATGCACAAGTTGGAACTCAGGTCGCTTCGAAGTGAGTGCAAAACACATATCCTACCCGCCAAAGCGCTGTGCCGCTCCAGCTGTGGGGAACACCTCTCTGCTAGGACGGATTAGTTCATGCCCTCCACCTCCACGCCAAACCTATCTTAATGGACAGTACTCTGCTACGGGACTCATGGACCTGCCATCGAGACTGACTCTGGCCAGTGCTGAGCCCGTGGTTGTGGATTGCCAGGGTCATCTGCTCCTGATTCCTGACATCAGTTTCTATATAGGCAGCACTATGCTGCAGGAGTCATACGCCATCCACTTTGACTAAAGTTCGACTGGGAGTGAAGTGCAAGGTGAGTGTGGGGCTGATGAAGACAGGGAGGCAACAGGGAAGGAGGGCTGTGTAAGGACAGTGGGGAAGGTCAAACACAAGAGGGTTAGAGGGAAAGAGGGCTGTGCAAGGACAGGGGAAGGGAAAGGGGGCAAGTTGGGAGCCCACTTTTGAAAGGGGAAATATGTCAACGTTCCCATTTTAGTTCAGGGGCTGGCAGACAGGAATCAGAGCAGACATTCCTGCTGCAAAATGGAAAGGAGTCACAGATGACAGGCAGTCCAGGAGTTATGCGGAGTTCGCAGTCAGAAGTCAGAGAGAGGAGGCAGTGCAGAAAAGCAGGGGACGTGCAGCAAGAGCAATCATTGTGAACATGGTGTACCCCATGGATGGTCAACATACTGTTTGAGCTCTCAGGTTTACTCTTTCCACCTCATGTCCTGGATTTGTCTTTGAGCATCAGCAGTAAGCTTTCGGGATGCTGCCTGCCTGAGTTGTGGCTTGAGGTGTTCTGCCTGGAAATTAAGGCTGCTTATTATTGTTCTAGGAGATCACATATTTCAGCATTGTTTTCATCGAAGCAGTCCAGGTGATGACAATGCCTCAACTCAATGAAATGGATACAGGAATCTAGCTCAGATGACTTTCTTTGATCCCACAGTTCTGGAATCGAGTTGGATATGTGAACATTCTTAATTTGGAATTTCTCTCTTTGTTCAAATTGCATTAAGGCGGAAATATTAATCTTGTTCCTCTTGGACGTTTGTGTCTTGTGATGTCTTGGTGCTAGGTGGATGTTCATCACGGACCAAACAAATTGCTGATCTGTCCAGCAGGCATAAGGCCCCTCATGGAATCTTTTCTTAACATCTTCATCAGGATCAAGGCCAGGGTATAAGCACTGATCACGGTGGCATAATGGATACGGCTGAGTTGCAGGTAAAGCATCATGAGTCTGTCATGTAGATAGTTGGGGAGTTCTGGCAGTGCATCCAACATCCTTTCTGAATGGCTAAACCAACCTCCTGTACTCAAGGATCACTGTCAGCCTTTCCTTTCCAGGTGCAGTTTGATCCCTCTGCTTGTTCCTCCAGCTGCGTCTTCCTGGAAAGTTTCACAGAACGCAGCAATGTTAATTTGATAGCTCAAGTGATAAGATTGCTGCTCTTCTTTCTGGATGATCACTCCTTGAGGTTGTCCTAGACTAACATTTCAAGATGTAAAATTTAGAGTTTTCTTTTTTTGATCACAAAGATGGTAATCCTGCACACTAGAGTTCTCCGGTCAGGAGAAAATGGGACAACCTGTTTTTAGGTAACCTTTTCTAGCTTTCCTCTTATCTGGGTGAGCAAAAGATACCCTGAGCAGGGCTGCTCAGTTACAGATGCTGCTGCCCAAAGATACCAGTTTCCCTGCATCGGTTTCTAATGATCTTCCATCGGAGTGCAGATTCTGGACTAGGGATGCCCAGATTCACAGCCCACTTCCGGTCCATCGCCAAAGGACTTGGCAAGTGGACCCTGGTAAGAGTCTCTCATTGTCCGCATGATTTTCAGCGGTTGATGATCATAGAAACATAAAAGGTAGGAGCTGGAGGAGGCCATTTGTCTCTTCGAGCCTGCTCCGCCATTCATTATGATCATGGTTGATTATCCAACTCAATAGCCTAATCCTGCTTTCTCCCCATAACCTTTGATCCATTTGCCCTAAGTGCTATATCTAGCCGCCTCTTGAATACATTCAATGTTTTGGCATCAACTACTTCCTGTGGTAATGAATTCCACAGGCTCACCACTCTTTGATTCTGAGGTGTCAAGCTATGATCGACTGGGACCACCTTGCCACTGCAGTCTTCTTCTGCCTTTGCAGCCAGTGAGATGCATGGGCTTCCTTTGCTAGCTCTGCAGTTGATTAGTTGGACCTCACTTTTTCTGATCCCTCCCTTGACTACCATGGGTGGCTCTACCTGGAACAAGGAGTTCCTGACAGCATCACTCTTGGAATCATCAGAACACACAAACTTCTTCATCACATCAAGATGGCGATCTATGGAGAAGATATATTCACAAAAGTGTAACAGCCTGATTTACACATCTCCTTATCAGATGCCAATTCATCATCTTCCCTTTTAAACTATGGCACAAAGTCAAAACCTCTCCCACAATCCATTAATGAAGGAAAAATAAAGTAAAGCTTAATGAGATTTTAAGAATAAGGGAATAGATTTTCCCCTAAATGATATTTGACCAGCCAAGCAACAGAATGCATTGGTCAGCCATTCAGTAGTTCCAAGACTGGGGAAGAGGTTGGGCCTCATTGTCAAACTGCTGGGAGGCTGTGGGTAGAAAACCAGCACTCTATGGATGCTGGCCAGTTCTGAGCCAGTGCAAATTTCCAGAGGACACAACTTGAGAAAAGATAGGCCTAAGATGGCTCCATCATCAGGTAGTGGGTGAGAAATCGGCATGGCAGAGGTCTGGCTTTCTTTCATGGAGCAATTCTGCTCCAGCTGGACTCACAAGAATACATGAAACTACTATACTGTCTACTGTTCACCCTTTCAGCTGGTTCAAAAACTGCATGGCTTAAACTCGCACAATATTGTCCGAAAATGACCAAAGGGGTCTTTTGGAAGACTCTATTTGCATATTAAAAGGGTTGACCATCTGACTCGGAGTGGCATTGCTACCCTCTCATAGGCACTGTCAGTGGGAATGGGGCAATAAATAAATCCCTAAATATATTCAGTCCATTAAACCCTACTTCCATCAGGAAGAGGTCTCAAACAACTTTGAAAGCAGTCATAATGGTTTCCTCCCACACTCCAAAGGTGTGTAGATTAGGTGGATTGGCCATGCTAAATTGCCCCAAGTGTGTCAGGGGGATTAGTAGGGTAAATACATCGGGTTACGGTGATAAGGTCTGGGTGGGATTGTTGTCGGTGCAGGCTTGATGAGGCGAATGGCCTCCTTCTGCATTGCAGAGTTTCTATGATTCTTCTATGAAAGTCACCAACACTGAATTAGATTAGAATGCTTGATGAACATCTAAATCAGTAGAATTTCATTAAGAGCTGACAGCCGTAAAGTAAAGGCCAGGCATAACACTTGTGTTTAAGCTTTAAAGATGGTATAGTGATTTTAAAAATACATATGTTAAAAAAGCTTGTGGTTTAAAAATATTTTTCCTCTTTATTTTTCATTTTTGCATTGCAGTATTTTCCACCAATAGGTGAAAAGACCTTTAGTCTGTAATAATGCCGTTCTATAATTATGGGCAAGCTGTCTCTATTTGCTACCTCTTCCCCAGAGCCCGGCCAAGATCAGGATCACTGTCTGAGTTGCTGTAGAGATGAAATGTATCCACATCTTTTTATGTCATGTGGCACAGTGCTTGAATATACCAGCTCACTCTGACTGTCACTCGACTTTAGTTTATTGTCCTTAGAAAGAATATGTTACAAAATTATTCATCCATCTATGCATCGCCAATAATAATAGCCAGGGGGCTTGTTCTCCAGTAAATTGGCCAATTGGTTGGGTCCATAGAAATTCCGAATCTTTTCATGTTGTCTTTGGCCTCCCATGGCTTGATGTGGGAACACAACCCATATGTGACCTTCTACTATCCTATCTCCCACGGGAGATGACTAAAGCTTTCTAAAGTGGCTGTTTCAATTGATTGCTCCTTGTATAGATACAATTAATCTGATTTTAAATAGACTTTCATTCCTACCTGTTCAGGAAATTAGTACCTTTTTTCCAATGTCACCAGAAAGACTAATACTTCTCCATTACCAAGAATCTGAAATGGGTACAGGAAGGAAGATTAATTAACATCATAAAATAGGTGAATTGGAATAGAATGCACTTTGTATTTGAAGGTCACTGAATCCTTGAAGTACAGTTTATTCAAGGTAATTTCTCACACGAACTCTGAATGATTCATCATGTTTGGATTCAAAACCTGGTACCAGGAAGGCACCAACAAGTGAGGACAACTCCTTATTGCAGCCATGCCCTTTCAGCAGACTGACAAACTCCAGATTTTCCCAAGCATCATCAATACTGCTACCTCTAAATTAAACACTTCCTCCATGCTGTAAATGCTCTTGACTCGAGTTCAAAAGACAGAGAGAGCGGTTTTCATTTCGTATGGTAGTGTAACACCAGAGAGAGTGAATCATCAGTCTGATTTGCATCTTGCCTATAGGTTGCTTGTTTGCTACTGTCTATTTTACACCATGGCACACATAGTTAAAATTACCACTAGAGTACCTGAGGAAGTCCTAAGAAAAACACTTAGATAGCCAGTTCGCAGAGATTAAATTGAGAAGGTATGGAAGCAAAGCTTCATAAGTATCACTTGCAGCTAGCTTTTACGTTTAATTGAGTTTTAAGCAAATTCTTGAAATCACCACAAGCTATTAATAGCTGCCAGTGCCGGCCACAAGGAGATGCAATTCCCCCAAGGAAATTTCCAACACTTCCCTCAACAAATATACAGGTTAAAGACTTTTGGGACTTGTACCAGTCATAATGGGGAATACATATTCTACTTGCACTCTGCCAAATCTGCCCCGATCAAGAATGGGTCAAAATGAAACATGGTCACAGCTGGCGAGGATATTCTTCCATTCAATTAGAACTTCAATGGAAATCTCACTTAGATCCAAGATCCAAACCTGTGAGATTACCTTATGCAACCTTAGGAACCTGAAAATCTCCCAAATCCAACTCTGAAAGATTCCCCAGATGATGGCAATGCAACCTGTTTGTTTTCTAGCTACAAACTCAATGTGCCATTGTAATGCACCGTGTAACAAATCTGTACAGGGATTTCACAGTTCTCCATGAAAAGGTAATATTATAAACTGCCTTAGAAAGCAGCAGCAGGAGTGTATAAACATTTCAAGGCGGCAGAGATCTATTAAAAAATATCTCTGAAGAAAGGTCACTAATGGTTAATTTGTAGGTTACTGACCATCCCGTGAGGACATGTTATGATTCAAAGGCATTTAAATCAGTTCGGAGAGGCGATGCAGCAACTCTTTTCACTTCAATGTAATTTTAAGGAAACAGCACGCACCTAAAGTACTAAAAACTATTTTAAAATGTCATAAAGCTTCAAAACTACTAAATGGCAATTATGGAAGTACATGTAATAGAAACTTCAGAAATGTACAAGGTACACCTACTCACCTACGCCATTTCACAAGATAGTCATATGATTATAGTTTGCTCCCTGGTGACTGTACATTTATCCACAAATCTGACAAATCCATTCAGAGCAGTAAAACATTCCTTCAGGACATCTCACTTAGTTATCAGCCATTTCTTCAGCAATCGTATACAATCCATGGCAATGATGGGGATGGTTCTCCTATCACCAACTCTGTGTTGGATGTACTTGCTTGGACATTTTCTGCACTCGCACCCCTGCTAGCTGCAGCATCTTTCTGAACAATGTCAATAATGTCCATGTGAGTCAGCAACCTGGGACATCAGGGCCTAGAAATGTTTTTGTCCAATACTTGTTCTTCAGATGGCAAAACCGCATGAACAAGTCCAACATGGCAAGCGTGAAAACACTGTCAGTCCATACCAGAAATGCATGGATATCATAGTGGTATCCATCCATTTCAGGAGACAATGGGCTTGTACCCTTGCTGTACACCTCTTCTGTATTGAACATTGTCTGTTGTGAATCAAGAAACCGATTCATGAGTAGTGGTTCCTCACACAGCTGGCATAGGTGAATAGGTTGGTTTATGGGATCAATGCTTACCTGGCAAGGGTAAAACCATGATCAAGCAGGTGGCTCACCCAGGACGAGGCTAGCCCATTGCGCTTCTGGTGTGCTGAAGCCTGCGATGTCCCCCATTGCGGGATACTCGACTGCAAAATTTGTGGTAGTGGGGGACTGTGTTTGCGCTCAAATTTCGGGCAGCACAGTGGTTAGCATTGCTGCCTCACAGCACCACGGTTCCGGGTTCGATTCCCGGCTTGGGTAACTGTGGAGTCTGCATATTCTCCCCGTATCTGTGTGGGCTTCTTCCAGGTGCTCTACACCTGGAAGAAGGTTTCCTCCCACAGTCCAAACGATGTGCTGGTTAGGTGCGTTGGCCATGCTAAATTCTCCCTCAGTGTACCCGAACAGGCACCGGAGTGTGGCAACCTGGCCCTCTGGCACTGCCCAAGGGGAAAAGTGGCAATGCCCAGGGGGTACAGTGGAATTGCCAACCAGGCATCAGGCAGTGCTAAGGGGATGGGGTTGCCAGTGGGGGGTGGGGGTGTTGGGAGATCGGGATTGCCAGTGGGGTTGGGGGGAGAGATCGAGGCGGGCCAGGGGGGTCAAGGCTGGCCCGGACATGTCCGCAGGGCCAGTGATCGGCTGTCCGGCAATCAGAAGGCCGGCAGTGTGGGCTACTGCACAGGCGCTGAGTGTGGGAGATTCATTTTGAAAAACCCGCTTGAAAAAAGCCAGCAGGATTTAGTCCAATTTTTACATGAATTTGGGAGAAACCCGCCCATGTTTTTTCTTTCCCACCATCTGGTCATTGCTTTTGTGCGTTGTTTTTTTCCGTGCCCTTCCTGACTGCTCGTCTCTCGCCACTCCAGTCAGCAGCCACGATTTCCCGTGCATTGACTCTAATCCTAGTCAGTTTGAAGTCTCGCTTGTAGACATCCTCGTAGTGTAAATATGGGCCAACTGTGAGTCTTGTTCTAATCGCAAATTCGCCACACATGTCTTTGAGAGTGCAGCCATCATCCATTCAGTTCACATACACAGCCAACAGACTCGCCACTGACTCAAGAGGGGAAACATGCTGGGGATCCCTGCACGCTGGTGTACTTCCAGATTTGGCACTCTGTCTTGCCAGGAGATGCTTACTATTTAATTGAGGCAGTGCAGGTGAAAGCTGTTCAACTGCTTGTTTTATCATCCATGTCATCCCTCTACAGTAAAGGTGGGTGCAGAGAACACAAGCCTGGTACACACTGAGCTTTGTATTTTTGGTTAATTTGCTGTTGGTCCACTCTTGATCTTTCAACTTTGACATGACAGTTATGGCTTTGGCAATCTGAGCTGATTTCAGCACCAAGAGACAGGTTGCTGGTAATTGTTCAATTGAGGTATCTCTGGGGCGGCATGGTGGCACACTGATTAGTACTGCTGCCTCATAGTGCCAGGGACCTGGATTCGATTCCCGGCTTGGGTCACTGTCTGTGTGGAGTTTGCACATTCTCCCCGTGTCTACGTGGGTTTCTTCTGGGTGCTCCGGTTTCCTCCCACAGTCCAAAGATGTGCAGGTTAGGTTAATTGGCCGTGTTAAATTGTCACTGTCAGCGGGACTAGCAGGGTCAATACATGGGGTTACAGGGATAGGAGCTGGGTGGGATTGTGGTCAGTGCAGACTCGATGGGCCGAATGGCCTCCTTCTGCACTGTAGGGTTTCTATGGATTTTTCTATCGATCTGATGCTATTGATGATCTCCAGTGTGAGGTTGTCAAGGTTGATTGAAGATGGGGCCGGAGGTTGGGCAAGCCTGTTCTAACCCCACTTTACCTGGAGGTGATATTTGGTCCTTCACTTCGTGGACACCTCAGCAGTTCAAGTAATTGTGTTACATTTTTAAATGAAGTAAATACATAATGTACAATTTTTCCTTTTAAATAATTTGTAGGCTTATGATAGAGATCAAAGAACACTTTGTACATGTAACTCACCTCTTCATTAATGATAAATTGAACTGTGGTAACATTGAGTCATAGAGTCATAGAAGTTTACAGCATGGAAACAGGCCTTTCGGCCCAACTTGTCCATGTTGCCACTTTTTTTAACCCCTAAGCTAATCCCAATTGCCCGCATTTAGCCCATATCCCTCTATACCCACCTTACCCATCTAACTGTCTAAATGCTTTCTAAAAGACAAAATTGTACCCGCCTCTACTGCTACCTCTGGCAGCTTGTTCCAGACACTCACCACCCTCTGTGTGAAAGAATTGCCTCTCTGGACCCTTTTGTATCTCTCCCCTCTCGCCTTGAACCTATGCCCTCTAGTTTTAGACTCCCCTACCTTTGTGAAAAAATATTGACTATCTGGCTGATCTGTGCCCCTCATTATTTTATAGACCTCTATAAGATCACCCCTCAGCCTCCTACGCTCCAGAGAAAAAAGTCCCAGTTTATCCAGCCTCTCCTTATAACTCAAACCATCAAGTCCCGGTAGCATCCTAGTAAATCTTTTCTGCACTCTTTCTTTAATAATATCCTTTCTATAATAGGGTGACCAGAACAGTATTCCAAGTATGGCCTTACCAATATCTTGTACAACTTCAACAAGATATCCCAACTCCTGTGTTCAACGTTCTGACCGATGAAACCAAGCATGCCGAATGCCTTCTTCACCACTCTATCCACCTGCACCACTTTCAAGGAGCTATGAACATGTACCCCTAGATCTCTTTGTTCTATAACTCTCCCCAATGCCCTACCATTAACCGAATAAGTCCTGCCCTGGTTCAATCTACCAAAATGCATCACCTCTCATTTATCTAAATTAAACTCCACCTGCCATTCGTCAGCCCACTGGCCCAATTGATCAAGATCCCTTTGCAATCGGAGATAATCTTCTTCACTGTCCATTATGCCACCAACCTTGGTGTCATCTGCAAACCTACTAACCATGCCTACATTAACAAACCTCAGAATTTAGTGATGGCATTTTTATACAAGAGTAAAACAATGTAGGTAAATGAATGTGCCTCAAGGTGTGACTGTAGAATTTTCCTAATAAGAATTAACATCACAAAAGATTCAATGATGTTCTTTTATTAAATACATATTATGCCACGTCCTGCAGAATGACTTATTTAAAAGAATTGATGGAAGTGACATTTGTTTTCATGTACAAGGACTCTATTACTGGCAAAGTAGAAAGATGCATTGCTGACAAAAATCAATTTCTAATCTTAACTCAAACTGCCTATTATTCCTGACATTTCTTTCTGTAAAGCAGGGTGTATTAGAAATATGATAATTTTTCATTCCCTGTCATAAAGCTCTCCATAACAATGTCAACAAAAGACACATTTGACTGCAGGAGGCCAAGATCCCAGGCACTGCTTCAATTTGCTTATCCAAGTTGAAGGAATTTATTCAAACAATAGCACTTAATTTCGCTTTCAGAGCCTTGCTCAGCGTGGAAGGAGATGGATGAAATCACAGAATGCCTACAGTGCAGAAGGAGGCCATTCAGCCCATCGAGTCTGCACCAACCACCCAGGCCCTATTCCCGTGACCCCACGCATTTATCCTGCTAATCCCCCTGATACGAGGGTCAATTTAGCATGGCCAATTAACCTAACTTGCACATCTTTGGACTGTGGGAGAAAGCACAGTAAGAAGTCTCACAACACCAGGTTAAAGTCCAAAGGTTGGACTTTAACCTGGTGTTGTGAGACTTCTTACTGTGCTTACCCCAGTCCAATGCCGGCATCTCCACATCTGTGGGAGAAAACCAGAGAACCCGGAGGAAACCCATGCAGACACAAGAAGAACGTGCAAACTCCACACGACAGTGACCCGGAATTGAACCCGGGTCCCTGTGAGGCAGCAATGCTAACCACTCTGCCATCGTGCCACCCCAATGTATAATATGGTCATATATGGAATGTCTAGTGCAAACTCAAAAAGTACCGGGAGAACAATTATATCGAAGCAAAAATACAAGAATGATATCCACTGATTATGGATTTTTTGGTTATAGATGCATTTTTTTGTGTTTTTACTGTATTTAGCTTTTAATAATCCTAGTACCTTTAATGCCCTGAGGTAAACATTCAAAAAAAGGAACTGAGCTGGTATCAAAATTGCATGTTTAGCCATAGCATTCAACTGAGTAACAAGGTTTCAAGGATTGATTTAACATATTACAAGTTCTGTAAATAGTGACAATGGGGAAATTTTAACCTGGGGGAACATGTTGGCTTGAGTGTGGATATGAAGATCAGGGAAAATGTAAGCGCTTCAGGAAGTAGATTCCAACCCATCACATTCTGCACTTAACTCAAGCTCATTAGGCTGCTTGCATGCATCCCCTGGGGAGAGATGGATTCTATGTTACCATACAGTAATCATTGGATTGGAATTATCTTTCAACTGAACTTGAAATTTAACAGAACATCCATGAATTTCCTGGGCTTTCTGAATTTCAACAGTGAAAAAAAGGTGAGAACACAACAGCAGTTGAGGGGGCTGGATCAATCTCTTGGAAAAACTGCTTTCTTACTTGTTAGTGGAAAGACTTTGTTCACAGTACTTTTTTTGAGCGTTTACTCTCTATATGTTGCCGGCTTTAAGAGCCACATCAGGATGGTTTGCATGTTGGCTGCCTTACATTGGACCTCGGGCAAGAGAATATCAGCACCTGGAAGTTCCCCTCCAAGCTACCCACCATTTGGACTTGGAAATATATCGCTGTTCCTTCACAGTCGCTGGGTCAAAATCCTGGAACTCCCTCCCTGATAACACCGTGGATATTACCTACACCACGTGGACCTCAGTGGCTCAAAAGGGCAGCTCAGCACCACCTTCTCAATAGTAATTAGGGATGAGAAATACATTTAAAGCTTACTTATTAGTGTCACAAGTAGGCTTATATTAACATTGCAATGAAGTTACTGTGAAAATCCCCTAGTCGCCACGCTCCAGCACCTGTTTGGGTACACTGAGGGAGAATTTAGCAAGGCCAATGCACCTAATCAGCACCTAATCTTTCGGACTGTGGGAGGAAACCGGACCACCCGGAGGAAACCCACGTAGATACGGAGAGAACGTACAGACTCCACACAGACAGTCACCCAAGCCGGGAATTGAACCCAGGACCCTGGCGCTGTGAGGCAGCAGTGCTAACCACTGTGCCGCCCACATGCTGGTTTAGGCAGTGACACCCACATCCTAAGAATGATTTTTTTTTAAACGGAGTGTATAACCAGCAGCAGTCTGCTGTTCAGATACCTGTAGCCTGATATCATAGATGGGATCAGCAACAGGCTGTTGTTTGGAGAACTGCAGCTTCCTTTTATTATGTTCACAGGACATAGGGGTTCAGCAGAGATCTGCAACTTGTAGAAGGCTATACCTGAAACACAGGCAGTACAGGCAGATGATAAGCTTCCTTCACATGTTGGAGCAACAGTACCGCAGGAGACTCAGGATGTCGTGCCAGGTGTGGCAGTTATTTGTAGCCTCAAGACACAAGAACTGCTGCCAACTGAACCTGATGACCTGATGTCAAAGTCAAGTTCTTTCCCTCTGGATCCTTACAGGACTCTGCCAGAGACATTTGCAGAATCTCCCACAAATGCATTTGCAAGATTTCCAGGGAGCTGTCATCTTGATGCTGATGCATCCAAGCTCCCTGGTGTCTTTGGATCTGGAAGCACAAGTAAGCGATGACCATTAGGAGGCAAAGAATATTCCCTTCAAATTTAGGTAATCCCACCAGTCAGAAACCGGCCCAATGAAGATCAACAGTTATTGCCATATGACCAGCAGATATGTGATTGCATAAGCCATTGGCATTCGGAAGACACAATTCAAGTGCCTAGACAGAACTGGAGATGCCCTTCAATACACACTCGTTAAGGTGTTCAGAATGGTCATGGCGTGCTGGGCTCTGCAAAATGCATAGCAGCAAGATTTGAACCTGCAAGGAAAACAAGGCACACTGCAGATCCTCACTGGATATTTTGAGAAGGAAAAGCAAAATCAGGATGGTAAGGAGAAAGTAGGTAACGAAGATAATGCATTACCAGATGCTCACATTGGTGCTTAGGATGTCAGGGATGCCCTTACTTAATGCAAGGTTCATTTAATTTGCACCAGTGGATTAATGTCAGAAGCACATGCACTGATGACTCTTCCAACCTCCTCAACGGCACTGACACAAAGCAGTCCTGCAAACTATCAACCCCTCTTTGCACATCCCCCATCCAGTAGCTAGGGAAATTCATGCAATTCATGTCTTCCCATTCACCATCAAATAATTTAAAATGCAATGTCACTCAGTATCCAAAAATGAGAAAGACTGGAAAATGGTACAAAAGCTTAAAACTAAAGAATAGAAAGTTTGCAACGTACTATTTTGTCACAAAAACTCATGTGCATACATTTGTGAAGCTACAAAGTTTTATACTTCTGTTTCCTACTATTCCTTCAGCAGAGGTAGAGGTAGATATTTCAGATCCCTACTTTGATTGCTGAAGTGTCCTGGGAATCAACATCTTTGAGTTTTGGAACCTATCAGGGGTCTATCTTCCTCCCTGCATGGCCACACTCAACCACTGGGCCTCGAGGCAGCATGTCAGATACTAAATAGTGTGCAGGGCAATGAGTGGGTTGGTATGCATAGCAGGATGTAGGTAAATGTGCAACTCTACTCGCTTTTCCTGACCTGGTTAGATAATTAAAATGCTTCCCGCACTGAATTCACGGCGTGGCACAATACTCCTGCTGCAGACCTCCAGCTGAGCCTTCTTTGTGTAAGCAGCAGGCTTCTTCTTTCAATTGGTGGAGAAGGGTGTCTCTCTCTGGCTTCTCATGACCCTCAGCAGCACATCAAATGAGGCTTCACTGACGCAAGGCACAGATCATCCTGAATCTACTGTCAAAGATCTTCCTTTCTGCTTCCAACTCCCAACTCCTACCAATTCCAACTTTGGATCAGACCTTTAAATAGTGGAATTGAGATCACGCCAAGTGGGTCTGCATAAAGCCAGTTGCCGCACAATCAACGCCAATCCCAGAAGTAATATGATAATGAGCTGGCTGTATTGGAAAGACAATGATGTGGAGATGCCGGCGTTGGACTGGGGTGATCGACTCATTGATCAACAGTTCCGACGCGCCACAGCAAAAAACCGCACCGACCTCCTCAGAAGACAAACACGGGACACGGTGGACAGAGTACCCTTCGTCGTCCAGTACTTCCCCGGAGCGGAGAAGCTACGGCATCTCCTCCAGAGCCTTCAACATGTCATTGATGAAGACGAACATCTCGCCAAGGCCATCCCCACACCCCCACTCCTTGCCTTCAAACAACCACGCAACCTCAAACAGACCATTGTCTGCAGCAAACTACCCAGCCTTCAGGAGAACAGTGACCACGACACCACGCAACCCTGCCACAGCAACCTCTGCAAGACGTGCCGGATCATCGACATGGATGCCATCATCTCACGTGAGAACACCATCTACCAGGTACACGGTACCTACTCTTGCAACTCAGCCAACATTGTCTACCTGATACGCTGCAGGAAAGGATGTCCCGAGGCATGGTACATTGGGGAAACCATGCAGACGCTACGACAACGGATGAATGAACACCGCTCGACAATCACCAGGCAAGACTGTTCTCTTCCTGTGGGGGAGCACTTCAGCAGTCACGGGCATTCAGCCTTGGATCTTCAGGTAAGCGTTCTCCAAGGCGGCCTTCACGACACACGACAGCGCAGAGTCGCTGAGCAGAAACTGATAGCCAAGTTCCGCACACACGAGGACGGCCTAAACCGGGATGTTGGATTTATGTCACATTATCAGTAACCTCCACAGCTTGCCTCCCGGGCTTGCAGAATCTCACTAGCTGTTCTGTCTGGAGACAATACACATCTCTTTAACCTGTGTTTAATGTTCCCTCCACCCACATTGTCTGTACCTTTAAGACCTGGCTGGCTGTAGGATTCGCATTCTAATCAGTATTCTGCAACTTGATTTTGTCTGTTTGCACTGTTTGAGAGCACATTTCCACTCCATCTGACGAAGGAGCAGTGCTCCGAAATCTTATGGTATTTGCTATCAAACAAACCTGTTGGACTTTAACCTGGTGTTGTGAGACTTCTTACTTGGAAAGACAATGGCAGACGCGCAAAACTTACATCCGGATTTCCCAAATGATATCAAATTCTCAGCCGAACCTAATGCATTTTAAATAAAAACTGGGGCCAAAGATGACATGGTGAGTTATGTAAGAATGTAATTTAACCTAAAAATCATCTACTATAGAGGTCTTGTGGTGTAGTGGGTTGTATCCCTACCTCTGAGCCAGGTGAGCCCCACTCCAAGACTTGATGGCTACAAGAGTGTGTTCATAATGTGGCCAAACGAATAAATTATCAACTTGTAAATCCTTCCCATACGTCTGTGCTAGGTTGTAAGATTAGGAGAGTCGCCTGGTCAGCCACATTCAATGTGGATTGGCACCCATCAAGGTATAGCCTCTCCTAATAGGCTAGCAAACTGTTCCAGGAAAAAACAAGCTATGGAACAAGCAGAAGCGCATGCTTTATGTGCCTCTAGGTGCGGGAAGAGAGAAGAAGTTAATTTACCGGAGTTCATTTGTTCAAAACTAACCTTCCCTGTTATTTGTAATCACACAATACTGATGAATGTCATCTATCATGAAAAGGTCCCGTGTATTCATTTATAATGATGCTATTTGTGCAAAATAATTTGCTTTGGTTATACCGTTTGAAAATAAATTCAAGACAGTTCATTTCCTAACTGCATTTATATTTGTAAAGTACTGTCCTTTGGTAGAATGTTCACTTTTTTAAAGCACAACACAGCAGATTTATTCAATACAGTGCATAGGAGCTTTAAAAAGTGTGTACGCAGTGTGTTAAAAATTCAGTAAGGACTGTTAGCCTTAACGAGATGGGGATCATAAGCATGCACTGCTTGCTCATCACCATGATTGGGGCATGTAACCTGGCGTTAACAGGTTACACATTGGGCAGGGATTGCAGATGTGTGCATGGCGAGCATAAGTTACAGCTTGCCTGCAATTCTTAAAGGAGAATGTGCATTCAGGCAACAGCAGTTGGTGGAACAGTTTGTGGAAGTCAGCACACCAGAAAAAGAGCTCTCAAATTCTCTGAAGCAGTGATGGAGCTTGATAAAAGGAGAGTTTTCCCCAGGGGGGGTCAGGAGTTTTCCACGGGAGTCCAGGCACATGAAGGCAATGGCAGCTGGTATCTACAGAGATCAATTCAAGGTGTCTGGTGCCAAAGACCCTGGCTGCCATGCCCATAAGAGTTCAATGACCTCACAGGAGTGATCAAGGTCAGTGACTGCATCTTGCAATAACATCTACCCATTGCACCACAAACTCACATCCCACACAATGCATCACACCCCTATAACTCATCAATCAGCGCAGGACACGTGCCTAACATTCTTATGCTCCACCTCACCCACACAAAGTTCTCAGTACTGCAAGCCTCATGCACACATCTTGCACCTTCCACGTACTTCCAGCTATTCAGCTATGACAGGAACATCACCCATACACATTGCAACACTCTCACTGACACCATTCCCTCGCTTTTGCGGGACAAGGCCACATATAATAGGAAGCAGCAGGGAAGGATCAGTGGAAACAAGTTCACCTGCATTTTCTGAGCCCCTTGAAGGGGATAGCTCTGTGAATTATTAGGCCAGCAATGACTAAACTTTTGGCATCCCTGAGAACATCCAGGATGCACTCAATGCACTCAAATCCCACTTCACTCTTATGTTGTTATCTAGCATTAAGTGCAAACTGTAGATTGTACCCATGACATCTTGCTTTCCACTAACTCTACTTCCCTCAGCCTAACTGTCCCCTTGTGTATTTTTGCTTTCAGACACCCAAGAACTGACACCAGGCTAGCCAATGCAGCCTCACCATGAAAGGCATGAGCGACAGCACACATCTGCTGAAGAAGCACCGTCACTTGATCTGACACTCAGCCACCACCTCGGATACTGGCACTGCTCGTAAATTAGAGATGAACACAGAAGCAGGATCAGTACACGGTGAGTCACTGGGCACGAGTGGGTTGCTGCAAAGCCCAGGAAACATAAAGTGCACGTGCAACTTGCCAGACAAAGAGGTTGCAAACAGGTTCTACTGGAAAGGGTTCTTTGATGGGCTGATGTCGAGAACATTACACCAGTGATGGTACGGAGCCAAATTTTACAACCATAAAAGAGTGCAAGGAGTATCCCTCTGTGAATAAACTGGAAACAAATATTTGTTTAATGCATTGAATTAACATAAAATAGTCATGTTTTATTAACAGCATCTGAGCATATTTTAATGACTGCATTTAAAATTTGTGTTTGTCTTTGATGATTAAATGCAGCACCAAGTCAATGGAAAGTAAAATCGGACCAGTGTAAAACAGACACTGATCTGACTGGGTGGTTTAGGTTAAATTTCCCTCCTTGCATTTCTTCATGGGTCTCTCATCCTTAAAATATATTGCATGCAGTTATTTATGTCATCAATTATGTGAATATTAAACACATTACAAGATGGACATGTTTTCACATAACTTTATTGATTAGGAATATTACATAGTGGTGCCCAAAGTAAGATGCACAAATTAAACCTGTTAAGATCTAAGCTGAGGAATTTTTTTTAATCATTCATTTTATTACTTTCTTGCTGCTATATCCCTGCAGTGATTTATTTCCTTCAGATAATCTCTTCCTTTGGTTGAAAGGATTTGATCTTACCAAGTCTCTAATAACACAGGTGGCACGGTGGCACAATGGTTGGTACTGCTGCCTCACAACGCCAGGGACCTGCGTTCAATTCCAGCCTTGGTTGACTGTCTGTTTGGAGTTTGCACGTTCTCCCCATGTCTGCATGGGTTTCCTCCGGGTGTTCCGGTTTCCTCCCACAGCCCAAAGATGTGCGGGTTAGGTTAATTGGCCATGCTAAATTGACCTTAGTGTCAGGGGGATTAGCAGGGTAAATGTGTGGGGTTACGGGAATAGGGCCTGGGTGGTATTGTGGTTGATGCAGATTCGATGGGCTGAATGGCCTCCTTCTGCACTGTAGGCATTCTGTGATTCTGTGATTCCATCCATCTGCTTCCACGCTGAGCAAGGCTCGGAAAGTGAAATTAAGTGCTATTGTTTGAATAAATTCCTTCAACTTGGATAAGCAAATCTTGGCCTCCTGCAGTCAAATGTGTCTTTTGTTGATATAGTTATGGAGAGCTTTATGACAGGGAATGAAAAATTATCATATTTCTAACACACCCTGCTTTACAGAAAGAAATTCTATGATTATATGAACACTGAAACATAGGCCTGCTATGTAATCTGCACATTGGTGAAAATATAATATGCACAGTCTCTGGCTATTGCTAGGTTCAGTAAGAAGTTTAACAACACCAGGTTAAAGTCCAACAGGTTTATTTGGTAGCAAAAGCCACACAGGCTTTCGGAGCCCCAAGCCCCTTCATACCTTATCTACATCAGGATTCTACATCAAGAAGGGGCTTGGGGCTCCGAAAGCTTGTGTGGCTTTTGCTACCAAATAAACCTGTTGGACTTTAACCTGGTGTTGTTAAACTTCTTACTGTGTTTACCCCAGTCCAACGCCGGCATCTCCACATTCTTGCTAGGTTTGCAGAGTTTCTGTGAAAAATTTGTACTCAATATGAGTTTAGTTCATGAGCTTATTTCTTCCAATAGAGCTGCTCATCTCAGCTTTTCCCTTCAAGGCAAGTGAACTCATCAGGATGCTTTTCTGAAGACTGACAGAGCTCATTAAATGTGGTTGGATGGTTACAAGTGCCAGCCAGTCTAGGGGCTCAGGCTTTGATGATTGCAACATTGCAATCCTAAGCAACTTCAGTCAGTTGTAGTTAATAGGTTGTCAATTTCAGCAATGTGACAACAGCTCTGAATTGAAACTATCCTTTCACATATAGACATATATACCAAAACTTGGATAAGAACCAAGATCAGACAAGTGATAGAGGGTTGGATTTTCCTCCATCCAACAGAAATGCTGCGAGCTGGGACTTTGCATGTAACAGAATCAAAAACCCAAATTATTGTCCTGAAGTGAACCTACTTTCTTCTACAGGATGAATGTGACACAAGATCTAGAGATAGCCATAGAAATTTGTGAGGTATGGCCAGAGGATCAATTTCAGAGAGTTTGAATCATAAAACAGCCTCACGTTCTTGAGTGCTGGACTGATAAATTTCTCCAAAGGAAGGAATGTTTGCTAGTGCTAAGGACCGAAAACCACAGAGTGGGGAAGTGCAAGTGGTGTAAGGAATCTCAGGCAATCAAGCACATCTGTCCCGAAATTCTTTCCAAATTCACAACAGCTTGCATGTTTGATCTCTCTCTATTTCAAAGGGAACATGTTATAGCGTAGACAACACAGCAGCCAATTTATTACAGCAAGCCCCACAAACAGGGCGGAGTAAGGACACCAGAGGGGGAGGGGGGGGGGTCAGTCCGGTGAGGGGATAGTTGGGGAAGGTGTGTGGGAAAGTAATTGGAGGTTGCAGGAGTGTAGTGGGGTGTGGAAGGTAGTTGGATGTTGTGAGGTAGTTGGGGGCTTTAAGGTAGTCCGGACTTGGGGGCAGTCGGCAGGATAGACAGGTGTAGAAATGTGAGGCATTTTTGTAAGATTCTGAGAATTCTACTATTTCTTATAATCTGTAATATTTATGGATTTTATTCTATAAACACAGTTTAAAATTAAGTGACTCAGTTCTGACTTATTGTTGGGCAATTAACAATCAAGATAGTTGGGGTAACACGAAAAGCAGATGTTTGTAAAGATACAAACTTGTTTTTTTGTTTTATGATGGATTGCATTTGAGTTGAGCTGAAGCTACCTTAATGGCCAAATGATTAGGTGTTTGTTTTTAAATTAGTTTGAAGGAATAACTAAAACAGTGTGAATTTAGGATGACATCTTATGTTAATCAAACCATGTATGTTTTAATGGATCTGTACCAGAGAGGCGAAACCTTTATTCTCTGATATTATAGTAAGATGTGGTCTTAATTGTTGATGTTCATAGCTTTTGTGTGGGATGTGGATTAAGATATATTAAGAATATATGAGAATGTAACTTTATTTGTCTTCTCTATAGCTGGAAGGAGATATGCATTTGTTTGTGATGGAACATAAACTTCTGGAGTTTATGACTCATAAAGCAGGGGTTGTTCCAAAGGTGGAGTGACATGAGATGAATTGTGTCCTATAGCCAATAGGATGAGTGAATTTGGACCATCTCCAAGAAAGAAAGGAGGAATGGGAGACTGGAGGGGGATAAAAGTTGAGGAATTGTAATTCTTGTTGGTCCAGCGTTACCATGGCTTCTTGGGTATAACTCTTCTGGACACAGTTTACACCAGTTCAAAGAAAAAGATGAGGGATATCGCCTGTGCTGACAACACCAAGATTTCCTGGGATCTTGAGAGATGAGAAGCTTCTATGTTTTCTGCACTGCTGGTTAAGCAAATATGAAATCTTTCTTAATAAATTCTACTTGATTCATAAATACTAGTTATTTGTACCTTGTAGGTCAAGCACAACTGAGGTCCCTAGTGCTGGAAATTTAAAAATCAGATCTTAAACTTTGTTTACATTAGAAGGGTTTTATACCTCAAAGCCCTAAACCTTACATTGTCTCTCACTCATCTCCAGGAATAGGAATGTCGTCTTCGGTACACCTTCACAATAAGAAACCACACAGTTGCATGATGCATTAAAAGACAAGACCATTGTCATGAACAGCAAATGTATACAGTGAATAAAAACCCATGAGCCAAAAGTGATACCAAGGTCATTTATTTTTTCTAACCCAAATACTACTGGCGAGATTTTTCGGTCCCGGGTAAATTCCTGCCCGAGGTTGATGGACCCTCCAATGGTCTGTTAAAATGTCCATCCCACCCGCAACGATTCCTGTGGCGGCAGGACCAGATAATTTATCCCTACGACTTGGTGGATCCTCAACATCTGCAGCAGAAGTGGAGGCAGCCTGCTCACTGCTACACCCTGTTGTTTCCAATTACTTTGACAAGTATCCTCTGGAGGACTTGTGCCTGTTTTTGGTCTCCTGCTGTGAGGCAGATGAACCCTCCTCAGGCTGCTTTGGGTCTCCTGCTGTGAGGCAGGTGCACCCTCCTTGGCCTGAGCAGCTGGAAGTGATGGGGTCACAGACAGAGGATATTGGATGGGCTGAACACTCGTGGAGACACCGGAGAGATTGGCAGCAGGGTGTCCAGCTGCTGGTCCTCCTCCATGTGGGTGCCCCAGAGTCCATGTCTGACTCCTTGAGGAGAAGGGGAACATGGAGTGAAGTCTAGGTGCTCTGCTCCCTCTTGCATAACCACCAATGCCTATAATGATGGAGTGATGATGCGAGTGCAACTCCAGCAGACCTGCTGGACCAAGGTGACATCTACCCTCAGTGACCTCAGAGCGAGTGATACCTTGGTGCTTGACTGCAATGTGATAACATTAAACCCTGGGACTGAGGTGTCTAACTATCCAATACCTGCCCACACCTCACCCAAACACAACAGTCATTCATGCTCCATTTGGGCCTCATGCCTGCCTCTGCAGCAATTAATTTGCTCCCCCTCTCTCCACCACAAGCATATCTGAAGCATTGTGGGTTATGTTTAGACAGCCTATGTACTCCTGCATACTTAACAACTTCTCTCTTATTTTCAATAGCATCAGTGCATTGACCTCAGTTCCAGCGAAGCAAAGGTGCTGTTGGATTTTGGGCTCATAACAAATTTCTTTAAGATTTTCTTTTTTTAAATATATTTTTATTTGAGTTTTTCCATTTTTACAAATAGCACAACCCTCAAAAATTGTACAGTACAGCTTATAATATAAATATATTTCTTAAAGGCACAGTATCATCACACAGTATAATATTTTAAGTTGGGTCTCCTTTATTCTATTACAGATGGAGATTGGCATTTTCCAAGATACTGCCCCAGGTCTCCTTATCAATAATCATTGCATGAGATCTTTTCCCTGAGATCGCAAAATCCTTGGCATTTTCACACAGGATCTAGAACATAATATGTCATAAAACTTGCTGAATAATTGCTTTGGTTCCATAGATATCAGGATTCTTTTCACCGGGGAGACACTAGCATCGAGATTTTCCCTCCAGCCTCGGTGGCCCAGATTGTCAAAGAATTCTGTCATACCACACAGTTGCTTGTCCAAGGATTGTAAGTGGGCCTCAACCAAGGAAACCACATTTTCAACAGTAACAATTCTCTCCTCCGCTTCATCAAGCCTTTTGCCAGAATTCACCAGTTCTACAGTATGAGCGTCAATATTTTGCACCAGTACACCTAGTTTCTCATCAATGACCTTCATAATATTAGCAGTCCTCAGTCGTAATGCCTTCAAGGGTGTCCGATCGAGAGCCCGTTTGTTCACTAAGTCGCCATGTTGAGGAGTCGGCTTCACTCCAGTTAATTCTGATTGCTCCCTTTTGGCAACGATTTTCTTAATATTTCTCAGCATTTTGTCACCAACGTTTAACTAGAAATCTTCCAAGGACATATGGAGTTTTCACTCCAAGATTAGATATGTATGAACTGTGTAAACGTGATAAATGAAAGGATTACAGGCTGAGTAGTGCCAGGCCTCATGGAATCACAGCTATTCCCGCGCTCGTGTCATGACTGTGATTTTCTGGCAAGAACAAAAACGACTCTCAGTGTTCCTTTCAACTGCAAAAACATGTATTCTTTAAGATTCTTCTCTCGAATATTCTTAAGACAGGCTTACCCACTAAAAATAACATATAATTACACTGACGTGTTTCATTCGTATTGCCTGGTAATTTAGTTTACTTGTTTCCAAGAAATCTGCTTAAAGGTGTTTGTGTGATTCAATTATAGATGAGTAATATTCTTGAAATCAACAATACAGTATTAAGGAGTGAATTAGAATGTGCGTGTCTTTAATGATGGGGTTAACAAACACATAAATATTCATTTGAGAGATCACAATGAATTATAGGAACATTGATTTTATATTTTATAGAATTAGTTTTCAGTTCTTGAAGCTTGCAGGCTTTGTTGATTTAGTTCAATAGCAAACAGTGTTAATCTTTCAGCCTCATCATTTTTAAGTATTGTAACAAGTATGTCTATTTATTATCAAGCGTTGGTTTGTACAGACCAAGTGACAATCAGCTGCCACAGCTGGATTCTTGTTTGCTCTATCACAAGCATTCTTTTAAAAGGTGTGCAGGCAATTTACTTTTGTTTGCAAGCTTATGATAAATATGCAAATTTGTAACATTGATTTGAAAATGGTACAAAATCACAGAAATCTTCTGAGAGTATGAAACTGAAGTGTGCAACTTCTAGGGTGAGGGGGACATTTAATCAGGTGGGAGGGTAACGGGTGGGGAAACACCCCCACGACCTTTCAGCCTCTATCCCAATTAAGTCCCAGGTGGGAAAGCTCCTGGATAGCCTTCCCATCCTGCAACCAATTGAAGCCCTCTAATGGGCAATTCATGCCCCATGACCCCCACCCTGCCACCCCATAACTAACCTGTGGCCTGAATCGCTCAACAATCATAAGCCATGGGTGGGTGCAATGCTGACAGCAGTCACGATTCCCCTGGTGGTATTGTTGTCCAAAGCACAACTGCTAGCCTCTGATTGGCCGGCAGATTTTGGGGGGGTCCTGAGGATGCCAGTTAAGTGCTTGATTGGCATTTAATTCAGCGGGCCTTCCCAGTGGCCATGACATTGCCTCCATTAAAAACTGTCCCTAATCTATCACCACATTCCCCCTCTCATGGGCTCCGTTCTGCCACTGCAAAATTTCCTTGTCTTTTGAATTTCAGCACTGCACCCCATCTCTTTCCAAGTTTGTTTTATTACTGTTCTTTTCTTCCCTTTCCATTTAGCCACACTGAACCAAAGCTCTGAAGTTATTTTGCCATTAGCCAGAACTACACATATTTAATATAAAATATATAAACTGCGGATGCTGGAATCTGAAATAAAATTAGAAAATTTCAGCATTTGGTAGCGTTTTTGAAGAGAGCTAACGGGGGCAGTCACTCCAGAGAAACAGGCCAGTTTTCTCTCCAGATCTTACCACACTCTGTCAAAAAAACAAGTGGGTGAGTTTCACACTATCATGTAGAAGGGAGGGGCCTATATACGCCAGCAAAGCTCAGTTGCACTGAGATCGGGGTGCCATGTTCAAAGGACACCCCAATAAGCCCAAAATATATCTGCTCTCCACCCCAGCAAGGAGATCTCAGCGGCTCCCTTCCCACCTCCCCACCCTGATCAGAGCCGGCATTCACCACCGCACACCCCTCCCCACCAAACCCGGGGGCATTGCCAGACCACTGCCTTGCCATGTCACTTTCCCCCGAGGGCTTTACACCCCCGGGGGGATCGCCACAACAGTTTCATGTCTGGGTGAACCTCTTGTAAACAGCACCTACATGACGCTGTTTATGAGTGCTCAATATATGGCGAGGTGGGTGGTTAATTAACTGGAAATATATTCAAATGTACTGAAATCAGGTTCACGCCCATTATGTTTACACTGCCGGCGAGGAGCAATTGGAGCGAAAATCCGAAGTCGTGATTTCACCACGAGATTCGTGATTTCCAGGTGTTGCCGAATCTTGAGTTCCCGCTGGCATTCCTGTGAATGGCGAGAGTGGGTTCAAGATCCCGCCCACAGTTTCTAGTCTGGATGGCTCTTGGTCAGAGCAAAAAGGAACAATTGAGATGTAGGAACTGTCATGTACTGGCACTTCAGGCGTTGTCAAGAGAATGCTGACTTTGTTAGGAACAAAAGGTATTTGTTAATAAAGATAAACCATGTCTAGGAAGACCTCCAAATGGAAAATCTTTCTTGACCAACCAAACTGATTTTTTTGAGGAGGTAACAGAGAAAGTAGACAGTGGTAATTCAATAGACTGACCCATGGGCTCCATAAAGGCTTTCTGGAAAATAGTGTGAACATGTTTACCGAGTCTGCCTTATGGGTGGGCGACAATGGGTGGCCACCCAGGATGCTGTGGTCAAAAACAAGCATATCAGTGGCAGCCAGAGGCAGGGTTGGTGTGAGTTAGGAGGCAGGTGTAGATGGTGGCTGCCATATCTACTGTGCAGAATGGGCTGACTGCATAGGAGGAGGCCATATATGGAGGAATACTGAGAATGGCACAGAGATCACCAAGAAGATCCAAAGTTACCCAGGTGGGCAGCAAGTGAGTTTAATCTATGACAGTTTTTAAATGAATATTTAAGTACTACAAAAGAAGGATGTCAAATACAAGGTCGTCCAGGGTGCTATTTCTCTAATTTAGACAGGGGCAACTTGTGATTACTAATCCATTTGAGAAAAGGACCTTCAATCAAAAAGGTTTGAGCAACATTGGAATAGAAAATGGAAGCAATGGGCACAGCAGTCAGGAATGAACACATGAATGAGGCTAACAATGAGAATATAGGAGGCATGGTTAGTAAGTTTGCAGATGACACCAAGATTGGTGGAATAGTGGACAGTGAAGAAAGTTATCTCCGATTGAAACGGGATCTTGATCAATTGGGCCAGTGAACTGACGAATGGAAGATGGAGTTTAATTTAGACAAATGCGGAGTGATGCATTTTGGTAGATTGAACCAGGGCAGGACTTACTCAGTTAATGGTAGGGCTTTGGTGAGAGTTACAGAACAAAGAGATCAAGGAGTACATATTCATAGCTCCTTGAAAGTGGAGTCACAGGTGGACAGAGTGGTGAAGAAGGCATTCAGCATGCTTGGTTTCATCGGTCAGAACATTGAATACAGGAGTTGGGACGTCTTGTTGAAGTTGTACAAGACATTGGTAAGGCCACATTTGGAATACTGTGTGCAGTTCTGGTCATGCTGTTATAGAAAGGATATTATTAAACTAGAAAGAGTGCAGAAAAGATTTACTAGGATGCTACCGGGACTTGATGGTTTTGAGTTGTAAGGAGAGGCTGGATAGACTGGGACTTTTTTTCTCTGGAGCGTAGGAGGCTGAGGGGTGATCTTATAGAAGTCTATAAAATAATGAGGGGCATAGATCAGCTAAAACGTCAATATCTTTTCCCAAAGGTAGGGGAGTCTAAGACTAGAGAGCATAGGTTTAAACTGAGAGGGGAGAGATACAAAAGTGTCCAGAGGGGCAATTCTTTTCCACACAGAGGGTGGTGAGTGTCTGGAACACGCTGCCAGAGGTAGTAGTAGAGGCACATACAATTTTGTCTTTTAAAAAGCATTTAGATAGTTTCATGGATAAGATGGGTATAGAGGGATATGGGTCAAATGCGGGCAATGGGGATTAGCTTAGGGGTTAAAAAAAAAGGGCGGCATGGACAAGTTGGGTCGAAGGGCCTGTTTCCATGCTGTAAACCTCTATGACTCTATAACAAGGGCAAGGGCAAAAATGTACAAAAAAAAGATGCTGAAAGGAGACTTGGTTTTGCTTGTAACCGAAGAGATAATTAGCAAAGGGTTTGAACTTCCCTGTGAGGAGAAAGAAATGCAGAAAGGATGAGACGAGCTTAGGGTCATCCAGACTCAAAACATTGGCTCTATTCTATCTCCACAGATGCTGTCAGACTTGCTGAGATTTTTCAACATTTTCTGTTTTTGTTAGCCAATTTGTCAGTCCTGCAACATTAATGCAAATAATATATATAGTAATTCGTTTGATCTTTGATAATACTTGCCATTTTTTTAAACAATACATTGTGCTTTATCTTATCATTCCTCTTGTCATTTGCAATTGCTTAATTTCATTACATTTTAATACGCCAATTCCTTCCTGACACTTTTAGCTGATTTAGAAAGATCACTGGTGACCTCTGCAGGATATGCAGATTTCAAAAATGTCAACAACTCCCAAATTTCTCATTAGCCAAACAGTATAACTAAAGAAGCATTGGGATTACATCTGCAGACACATTTTTTACTCAGCCTAGTTTTATTTACCAGGGTAACCAAATGTTCCATATTTTAAGGGATTGCCGCTTATTTTGAATGGTGACACCTTTTGTCCCATATTTCTAGGACAGCTTATAGGAAAATGGTTCTGGGGGCCTCCACGGTGATTCAAGTAGGACTCCAAGTGATTGAGTCGGCCAGCAAAGAGATGATAACATTATGACTCAATAAGATAAGGAGATAAATTGATTATACACCCCCCCCCCATGCCATTGTGGTGTTGAGGCCACCTCCCACCCTCACTAGCATCACATCACCCCGGTCCCATACTCAATGTCTCTTTTATAAGAGTTGTTTTTGTATTTCAACTACAACAAAACTACTGTTGTGGCGATTGTCCCTTTAAGATCAATCTGCAAAGTAAGGGTCATGTGACCCGGGACACTAATCGGGGAGCAGGGTGGGGGATCACCCTGGTAAGTGTGGGCTCCTGTACTGAGAGTCATCATGGGAGCTAATTGCAGCCACGAGGAATTGGTGAAGTCACATCTCCAGCCTAAACCATCAATCATACTCGAGAGATTCAAGTTTAATTCAAGGGGTGGAGCCACAGGCAAAACGATTGTGACTTATATCACTAAGTTGAAACAGATATTGGAGTATTGCGATTTTGGATCCACCTGGTATGAGGTGTCACAAAATACCTCGAACCTGCTCTGCCATTCATCACAATCATGGCTGATCGTCCAACTCAATAGCCTAATCCTGCTTTCTCCCCATAACCTTTGATCCCATTTGCCCCAAGTGCTATATCTAGCTGCCTCTTGAATACATTCAATGTTTTGACATCAACTACTTCCTGTGGTAATGAATTCCACAAGCTCATCGCTCTTTGGGTTAAGAAATGTCTACTCATTTCCATCCTAAATGGTCTACCCTGAATCCTCAGATTGTGATCCCTGATTCTGGACTCCCCCCACCATTGGGAATATCCTTCCTGCATCTACCCTGTCTAGTCCGGTTAAAATGTAATAAGTTTCTATGAGATCCCCCCTCATTCGTCTGAACTCCAGTGAAAACAATCCTAACCTAATCTCTCCTCATACATCAGTCCTGCCATCCTCGGAATCAGGCTGGTAAACCTTCGCTGCACTCCCTCAAGAGCAAGAACATCCTTCCTCAGAAAAGGAGACCAAAACTGCACACAATATTCTAGGTATGGCCTCACCCAAGGCCCTGTATAATTATAGCACATCCTTGTTCCTGTACTTGAGACCTCTCACAATGAAGGCGAACATACCATTTGCCTTCTTTACCGCCTGCTGCGCCTGCATGCTTACCTTCAGCGACTGGTGCATACGGACACCCAGGTCCTGCTGCACGCTCCCCTCTCCTAATTTACAGCCATTCAGGTAGCAATCTGCCTTCTTGTTTTTGCTTCCAAAGTGAACATACTCACATTTATCCAAATTATACTGCATCTGCCATTGATTTGCCCACTCAAAATTGGATATGAGTCATGCATATCAGCAATTCAAATTAGATGATGCTTTCCGAGGTTATGTCACGATAAACACACAGAAAGGGTTGTTCCAATACACATGTCTGACGAAGGGTCCTCTGGACACGAAACATTGGCTCTATTCTCTCCCCACAGATGCTGTCAGACCTGCTGAGATTTTCCAGCATTTTCTGTTTTTGTTCCAAACATTTAAGTCTGACCTAAAGAATCATGATGTGGAGACGCCGGCGTTGGACTGGGGTAAACACAGTAAGAAGTCTCACAACACCAGGTTAAAGTCCAGCAGGTTTATCTGGTAGCAAATACCATAAGCTTTCGGAGCGCTGCCCCTTCGCCTGCTGAAAGGGCAGCGCTCCGAAAGCTAGTGGCTTGTGCAACTAGATAAACCTGTTGGACTTTAACCTGGTGTTGTGAGACTTCTTACTAAAGGAGCAGTCAGGAGGCACCGTGGAATCCAGAATCTCATGCTTCTTTCTCAACTACTGGACCACTCTATATGCAACAAGAGTCCTGACATTCCTGATAGGGCCTGGGTGGGATTGTTGTCGGTGCAGGCTCGATGGACCGAATGGCCTGTTTCTGCACTGTAGGGATTCTATAATCACCGTATTGCTATCTCTAATACCTTGCTGTGCGCAAATTGGGTGCTATATAAATACAAAACCTTTCACCTTTGAATGTGGGACCATTTGGCAGGACTGAAGTAGCTGGGACATGAGCAGCAGCCACGTTGCCTAGCAACCACAGCCACCTTCGCTGATCAGGAAGTGACGTTCAATGGTCGCCCCACCCATCAAGTTGTTGTAGGGACCGGAAGTGACGCGTGCGGCCAAGATGGCGGCGCTGGGCATTGACGTGGAGGACGAGAGCATCCTGGCGTCGATTTTCCGGGACTCCTTCCCGGAAAACTGGAGGGAGAATCCCGACTTCACCCTCTACCTCTCGGAGCTGAGCTCGTACGGCGTGGACAAGCTGAGCCGGGAGCCCGAGAGGCTGGCGGAGGAGCGGGCCCAGATCCTGCAGCAGACCCAGGAGCTCGCCTTCTCCAATTACAAAACCTTCATCAAGACGGCGGAGTGCACCAAGGAGATCTACCGCGACTTCGGCCTGGTGGAGAAGCACGTCTCCGGCCTCCTGGACAAGCTGCCCGGCCTGAGCGAGAAATGCAGGCAGTTCGTCAAGGAGACGGAAGCGACAGGCGCCAGCAGGAGGATGAACAGCCTGACCCTCAACCGGCACACCGAGATCCTGGAAATCCTGGAGATCCCGCAGCTCATGGACACCTGCGTCCGGAACGGCTACTACGAGGAGGCTCTTGAGTTAACCTCTTACGTGAAGAGGTTGGAGAAGAAATACTCTTCCATTCCTGTCATACAGGTATTAGCTTCCTTGCGAATGTTTTCCTCAGAATCTGTAATGGATCAGAATTGCTTTCACAACATGACAACAGATACATAAATGCGAATACTGAAGATGCTGGACGTTTGAAACAAAAGCGGAACATGCTGAAAATAAATTTTTTTATTCATTCAAATGTCGTAAGCATAATTCGGCGCTTTGAGCCTGCTCTCCCATTCATTTTGATCATGGCTGATCATTGAATTCGATATTCTGATCCTACCTTTTCCCTCCATATCATTGGCAAAGCCATCCCTAACTGCCCTAGTGGGGCAAAAAATGAGTTATTGTGACTAACTGTAATTTAGGTGTTTGCTAATTCAACAAGACGGGTCTTTAAAAGGTGTTTCTTTAGTTTAATACCTGACAGCCATTTTATGCATTTTGCTTTTTTGTCGTTTCACTTTGATTACCATTTCAAATAAGGAAAACAAATAATGCGTAGTTTTATTTTCTAAATCTCTACAACATTTTAAAGTGTTGTTTATCATATTTCTTACACAGGGGATAGTGAATGAAGTGCGTTCATCTGCTCAGTTGATGTTAAACCAGCTTATCCAACAGCTACGTACCAGTGTCCAACTACCAGCTTGTCTTCGGGTTATAGGCTATTTGAGAAGGATGGATGTTTTCACTGAAGCAGAATTAAGAATAAAGTTTCTTCAGGCTCGAGATGCCTGGTTGAAATCCATGCTTGGCTCCATAATGGACAATGATCCTTATTTTCATATAACCAAAACAATTGAGGCTTGCCGAGTCCACCTGTTTGATATCATCACTCAATACCGTGCCATTTTCTCAGATGAAGATCCATTATTACTCTCCAGTGATCACAGCGTGAATGAAAGTGCTATTTTCCATGGCTGGGTGGTGCAAAAGGTTTCTGAGTTTCTGCAGACCCTGGAATCAGATCTTCAGAAGGGAGTGGGTGGCCGCTTGGATTCATTGCTGGGCCAGTGTATGTATTTTGGGCTTTCTTTTAGTCGTGTAGGAGCAGATTTTCGTGGACAGCTTGCTCCAATGTTTCAAAAGGTTGCTATGAATACTTTAGTGAAAGCTGTTCAGGATGCTGTGGAGAAGTTTCAGGAAGACATGAATCTGTACACGTTAACATCTGCCCCATCAATATTAGGCAGCACAATCCCTGTGACTCTACCAACTGGTCAGCCAGGAACTCTGCAGCCTCCGATGGTGCTTCTGGACTTCCCTCCACTGGCATGTTTTCTAAATAGCATTTTGGCAGCCTTTAATGATCTTCGTCTCTGTTGTCCCATAGCACTTGCGCAGGATGTAACGATGTGCTTGGAAGATGCACTTATAAAGGTATTTTTGCTGTCGTAACTTCAGCATAACCCAATGCTTAAAAAGAGTTGTGAAAGATTAAGCAAGTTTAGGAGCACAATTTTGGTGTGTTTACCAAGTTCTGCTTATAGCTTTGTTTAACTGAAGTACCGAAATGACTGGTCAGTTGATACTCTGGAATACTCCCCTCACTGTTATGCTTCTTACCTAAAAAGAGGCCAACAGAATCATTAATCATACTAAAACTGCAGCCTGGAACACCTTCCCTACTTCTGCCATTTTCTATTCCTTTTATAAAAAGGAAAAATATACATTTGAATATATGGCTAAACAAACATACAACAATCAAGGCCACTAAATTACAATTTATATGGCGATAATTTGAACCTATAAATACTGTATTCCCATAATTCGACATATCGTTTTTTTGCCACTGATATATGCTCAATGACAATGATCAAATGGTATGTTCTATGGATATAAATAATATATCCTCGGATTGATATTGCCATAAGGGTATACATGAAATGTTTTGTATACGCTGACCATATTTAAAGTTTATTTATTAGTCACAATTACATTAACACTGCAATGAAGTTACTGTGAAATTCCTCGAGTCGCCACAGCTGGTGACTGTTCGGGGCAATGCACTTAACCAGCACGTCTTTCAGAATGTGGAAGGTAACCGGAGCACCCGGAGGAAACCCGCGCAGACACGAGGAGAATGTGCAAACTCCACACAGACAGTGACCCAAGCTGGGAATCGAACCGGGGTCTCTGGCGCTGTGAAGCAGCAGTGCTAACCACTGTGCTACCGTGCCGCCCCTCTTGCCTTTCAGAGGCATTGTATCAAACATTGTCACATCTTACAGTGCCTCAAAAGGAGGGAGGGAGAAAATGGGGAACTACAGGTTAGTTAGCCTCCAATCAGTTGTCAGGAATTGCTGGCGGCCATTATTAAGGAAGTCTTCACAATGCACTTGGGTCATAGAATGACCTGATAGAGTTAACATGGCTTTACGAAAAGGAAATTGTGGTTGACAATTTTTTTTCAGAGTTTCTTCTGGATGTAACTGGTTGGATAGATAAACAGGAACCGGTTGATGTAGTATACTTAGATTTTCAAAAGGCATTTGATAAGGTGCCACACAAAAGGGAAGTATGCAAGGTGAGGGCTAATGGATTTGGGAGTAATGTATTAGCATGGGTGGAGGATTAGAGAAGCCAAAAGTAGGGATAAATGGGGCACATTCAAGTGGCACAGGTAAACATCTTCTTGGCAACACTCGCTTGCTCACTATAAAAATCCAATAATATTACCCATGGTAGAACACACGGCTCCTCAAACACTTCCACTCTGCTGTTCGGAGAACAAACTGCTTTCTGAAACAAAGACATTTATGGTCTCACTGGATGGCTGGTTCACATTTCACACCTCTCAACACACAGATGGTTTCAGGACATTTCCCCCACGCAGCCACTGCTCAAAATCTTTCATTATAACGCCCCCCCCCCCCCACACACACACCCCCCCCCCCCCCCCCCCCCCCCAATGTCTGATTCCATTGTCTTCAGCACCACATTAACTCTGAAATATAAAAATTGTTCGTGGTTTCCTGTTGTCTCCACTTTCAGGTCAAATAAAATTTAATAACCTTCCCTTATTTATTTATGAAATATTTGTAAGTTGTAAAAGTCCATTAAACACCCCTTTGGAATTTAACAGCTCATATATTTCTTAATGCAAAATTTACAAACCAACCTACTTGTATTTCCACTTCACCATAGTGCCTCATTGCAAGTGCATGCACCTTGCACTTTTGGGACAGAGAAATGGCAGATGGAGTTTAATCCAGACAGATGCGAGAGGTGCATTTTGGAAGTTTAGGTGAGAATTATACAATAAATGGCAGAATCCTTAGGAGCATTGACATACAGAGCGATCTGGGCATACACGGATCCCTGAAAGTGACAATACAGGTGGATAAGGTAGTCAAGAAGGTATACAGCATGCTTGCCTTCATCGGTTAGGACATTGAGTGTAAAAGTTGGCAAGATATGTTCATAGAAATCATAGAAACCCTACAGTACAGAAAGAGGCCGTTCGGCCCATCGAGTCTGCACCGACCACAATCCCACACAGGCCCTACCCCCATATCCCTACATATTTACCCACTAATCCCTCTAACCTACGCATCTCAGGACACTAAGGGCAATTTTTAGCATAGCCAATCAACCTGACCCGCACATCTTTGGACTGTGGAAGGAAACCGGAGCACCCGGAGGAAACCCACGCAGACACGAGGAGAACGTGTCTGCGTGGGTTTCCTCCGGGTGCTCCACACAGACAGTGACCCAAGCCGGGAATCAAACCCAGGTCCCTGGAGCTGTGAAGCAGCAGTGCTAACCACTGTGCTACCGTGCCGCCCAGCTATATATATATTACAGCTGTATAAAACTTTAGTTAGGCTGCACTTGGAATATTGCATGCAGTTCTGGTTGCCAGACTACCAGAAGGACGTGGATGCTTTGGAGAGGGTGCAAAGAATGTTCACCAGGATGTTACTTGGTCTGGAGGGTGTTAGGTATGAGGAGAGGTTGGATAAACTTGGATTGTTTTCACTGGAAAGACGGAGGTTGAGGGGCAACCTGATAGAAGTCTACCAAAATTTGAGAGGTATAGATATGGTGGATAGTCGGATACTTTTTCCCATGGTGGAAAGAGGGCACAGTTTCAAGGTGAGAGGTGGTAAGTTTAGGAGAGACATGGGGAAAAGTTTTCACCCACAGAGTGGTGGGTGCCTGCAATGCACTGCCAGTGGAGGTAGTGGAAGCAGGCATATTAGCAACGTTCAAGGTATATCTTTCTAGACACATGAACGGGAGTTGATCAGAGGGATAGAAGCCACGCATTGGTGCAGGCTTGGTGGGCCAAAGAGCCTGTTCTTGTACATTATTGTTCTTTTATATCTCAGCTCTCACAGACATACTGTCTCCTTTAACCTTCCCCAGCTTAATTAAATCATGTACACAGCACACAGCCTTTGTTACAGAACCACCGTATTCCCAAAAATATGTATAGAAAATAACATCCATCTTCACAAGAGAATGTCCTGAGGGGGGCAAAGACAGAATCTATTTGGTTAGAGAACAAAAAAGGAGATGCTCCCACTAATAGTATTCCAGAGATCTCCAAATATGTATATAAATGACTTGCATATTTGAATGCAGAGTAAAATTTCAAAATTTGCTGATTCCAAACTTGGTAAGGCTGACAGTGAGGATGATCCAATTAACTGCAATAGTTAGATGGCCAGCCAAATAGACAGAGAAGTTGCAGATGGAATTGAAATAGCGAAGTATGATGCAATTTTAACAGAAGTAATACAGACTAAATGGCACAGTACTTAAGTGTACAGGAACAGAGGGACCTGGGGTTCGTGTGCATAGATCTTTGAAGGTGGCAGGATGTATTGACACAGAAGTGAACAAAGTATATGGGATCTTGGGCTTCATAAATAGAGGCATTTAAGTATAAAAGTAGGAATGTTATGCTGAACCTTTATAAAATTCAGGTTGGGCCACATGTAGAATATTGTGTCAAGTTCTGGGCATCACACTTGAAGGATGTTGAGGATCTTTGAGAAGATGCAGAGTAGAGTTCCCAGAACGGTTCCAGTTATGGGGGATTTTAGCTACAAGGTTATGTTAGGGAATCTGGGGCTTCTCTCCTTGGAGCAAAGAAGATTTGATATTGGTGTACAAGGTTATGCCAGGTTTAGAAAAGATAAAGGCCTGTTCCCTTTATCTGATGGTACAAGGACTAGGGCCACAGATTTAAGTTTTGAGGATAGAGATGACTGGGGGATATGAACTTTTTTACATGGCAAATGGTAATGACCTGAAACCTATGGTCTTCGCGGGTGCTGGAAATGGAGATGATGAATAATTTTAAAAGGAAATTGGATGGGCAGTTGAGGGAAATAAATTTATAGAGCTAGTGAGAAAATGGGACTAATTGGATTGTCATACAGAGAACTGGCATGATTTGATTTGGTTTATTATTGTCACATGTATTAGTATACAATGAAGTATTGTTTCTTGCGCACTATACAGACAGAGCATACCATTCATAGAGAAGGAAACAGAGTGCAGAATGTAATGTTACAGTCATTGTTAGGGTATAGAGAAAGATCAACTTAATACTAGGTAGGTCCATTCAAAAGTCTGATTGCAGCAGGGAAGAAGCTGTTCTTGAGTCGGTTGGTACGTGACCTCAGACTTTTGTATCTTTTTCCCGACAGAAGAAGGTGGAAGAGAGAATGTCCGGGGTGCGTGGGGTCCTTAATTATGATGGCTGCTTTGCCGAGGCAGCGGGAAGTGTAGACAGAGTCAATGGATGGGAGGCTGGTTTGCGTGATGGATTGGGCAACATTCAAGACCTTGCGGTCTTGGGCAGAGCAGGAGCCATACCAAGCTGTGATACAACCAGAAAGAATGCTATGGTGCACATGTAAAAGTTGGAGAGAGTCATAGCAGACATGTCTAATTTCCTGGACATGCATTCGATATCCACATCCTGTGCCATAATTACTCAATTTCCTTATGACTAGTGTTACTTTAAGGCTGAACAGTTCCTTAGAAGATCATCGGAAGTGATTGATGCAGAATCGCAGCAGTGATCTTCATAATAGTTTGTCAAAAGTTGAATTTGAAAGCAGTACCTCTAAAAATCTGACTTTACTGGGGAACAGATTGAGTTGGTGCAAGGATGGAGGAATTGCATTACCAGACTTGTGATTAATTACCCTGACGCATGATCAGTGATAGCAGTGGCAGGTCTGGAAAAGCTTACAGCTCTATCTTTTCTCCGTTTTAACATTCTGCTCCAATCTGCAAAAAATGTGTTTTTCTAATTCAATTTTTCTTTATAGGTAACAAAGCTAATTCTCACTTTTCATCGAGCAGAGGAAACTGCCTTCAGTGTGAAAGAACGAGAGCTGTTTGTCCAGTTCTGCATAACATTTACTGAAGACCTAGTGCCTTACCTGAACCGATGCTTACAGGTTCTTTTTCCACCTGCACAAGTAGCACAGATCCTTGGTATGTACTCAGATGTTGCACATGCTCCAGTCACTGTTTACTTAGTTTTAATGGATTGTATTACATTTGCTGTTGATTGAATCATAGCTCTATAACTCACTAGCAGCTATAATCATTTGTTTTGGCAGGTATTCCTCCCACGCAGCTTCATAAATATGGTTCAATTGGGTGCATTAATGTAAGTGCTATTCTGGAACTGCTCGATTTTCTCCTACCAAAAAAAGAAATCCTAATTCCACCCAAGAGTCCCAACCAGATTCTGACAGCGGAAACCACCTTAGACAGCCCTGTATCAGAGAGAAAAACTGAGAAGCTAAGTGAACAATATCCACCACCGTTGCCTTCATCTGTGCGAAGTTTTACAATGGAGAAAATGAAACCAGGCCCACTATATGTGGGTAGTCAGACAGCAGAAGATACTTCACTGCAATCTGGATCGTAGCACGTTTTAAGTTAAATGTGATTATCTGTACATGAGATTCTTATCATTTATTTCAAGAGGGGGCTGAACTGCATAAATGTTTTTTCCCCCGGTTCATTATTGAAAAATGAGATTATCCTGGGTTTAATTGGTCCTAAAATGCAGAACATGTTGCAACAAAAAAAAATCTTGATGTGGTCAACCAAGGTGAAATAAGTGCTATTTCTTGTCCCAACACATCAGGTTGTATTTATGTAAATTCTTATGTAATTCTTGATGAAACCAGAAATATTGTTTTTCCAAATGTCTGATGTTTTGATAACTTTAATTCAAAACATCTGCAAGAACTTTTAGCTGGTATATATGTACACTTGAGAAAATAAATTATTAATTCTGTTAAGAGACATTGTTTTCGGCATTGACAATTTTTTGCCATATTTAATTCATTGTGACAGCTTTCTTAAATAGTTAGCAAACTCCTGCTAATAAATCTACTTGCTGCTAAGGCAACCGCAACCATTTAATCACTGAATTGGTTACTAACAATATTTGTGTGACTGTGCAAAATATTACAAGTTTTACTCCGGAAATTAGAATTCACTTGTAAAGAAACTGGGGGCCCAACAAAAAGTATATTAGATTTTATTTGATGCCTGCTCTGAATGGGAAACTAGGATAGTCTTGAATCTCAATTTCAACTTTTGAATGATGTGTTTACAGATTTTCATTGTATAATACAATCACACTATATATGTGGAAGCTGTTCGGAAATAATTTTATAAATTTACAAGGGTTGTGGAGTTCGTGAAATGAAGTGCTAATATTAATAAACGTTTATTGTATGCAAATGTGATGTAATTTGCAGTAATATTGTTGGGAAATGTGAAACTTGATAAATTGTGTTAATCAATGGAAACATCCTTAGTTTTGTGAATTGTAAGTAGCAAATTCAAGGTGAAAAATGCTCAATTATTACTGGGTTTTTAACAATTGTCATAAGTTGCCAAATGGGATGGCAAGTTATTAATCCCATGGGAAGAATAGACAAAGGCTTAAGTTCCATCCACATCAATAGAGAAGTTTTGACTGTGATTTAGCTTGTATAAAAGAGTAATTTGTTTCATATTGTACCAATTAAAGATAAGAACTTCCAAGCAGTGAGTCAACAAGGATATGCTTTTTATGGGAAAACTGGAGATGAATTCACAAATGGCTAGTGCTGTGATCCAATTCTTTTCAACTTCTTATACCTTGTAAAATATTATTTTTATCATGAATGATAAATACTTGTACAACTTTAAGGACTGTGAATTTTAAAGTTTATTAGTGTTACAAGTAGGCTTACATTAACATGTAATGAAGTTACTGTGAAAATCCCTTAGAATGCCCAGTTGCACATAACAGCTGTTATGTATGAAAGTTGAGGCATTTTTTCCAATTCCAACCCCTTCTCTTTCCTCCTCAAAAAACAAACTCATAATCATTGCAGCAGCAGGCCACGTAGCCCATTGAACCTGCTCTGCCAACCAGTAAGATCATGGCTGATCTGATTGTGGCCTTAACTCCACTTTCTTGCCTCTTTTCCGCCCTCTCTCTTCTCTCTCTTTCCCCCCCCCCCCCCAAAACCCCATATCCCTTGACGGTCAAAAACCTGTCTAGCTTGACCTTGAATACAAGTCTTAAATGGGGCTAAATGACCCCTTTTAAACTGCCCCTAGTTCTAGATTCCCCACAATAGAAAACATCCTCTCAGCATCTACCCTCCCCCCCCCCCCCCCCCCTAAAATCTTATGTTTCAATAAGATCACCTCTCATTCTTCTGAACTCCAAGGAGTTTAGGCTTAATGTACTTGACCTATTCTTCAAAGATAACTCCACCCAGGAATCAGCTTTATGAACTTAACAGTTTTGGTCTCCTTAAGGATATAATGTAAACAGTTCTCTGGTACGGTCTCACCAACGTCTTGTACTGTTTCATCAAGACTTCCTTACTTTTATACTCCATCCTCCTTGCAATAAAGGCCAACTTTCTACTTGCCTTCCTAATTACTCGCTGTACCTATATGCTAACTTTGTGATCCATGTACAAGGATATCAAGATTGCTCTGTATTCCCTATTTAAATATGCTACTTTGATTGTTCCTGTTACCTCGTGTTTCCCAGAGTCCATCTGGCAAATTTTTACTCAGTCACAACCTACCTATAATCGCTTTGCAAACTTACATATCCTTGCAGCTTGCTTTTCTACATAAATGTCATCAGCAAATTTGGCTACAATGTAGTTTGTCCCTTCACATCATTAACATAGCTTACAAACATTTGAGGCTCTAGCACTGATCCTTGTGATATTCCATTAGTTACAAACCTGAAAATGAGCCATTTATTCTGACTTTGTTTCCTGTTAATTAATCAATTCTCTATCCATGCTAATACATCCCAAACACCAGCCTTATAAATACTGTGGCTACAAGAACGGGTAGAAGGCCAGGAATCCTGTGGTGAGTAACCCACCATCTACGAGGGGGGAGGTCAGGAGTGTGAAGGAATACTTCTCACTTGCCTGGATGAGTGCAGCTCCAATATCACTCGAAGTTCAACATTCTCCAGGACAAAGGAGTTTGCTTGATTTGACAGCCCATTTGCAAACATTGTCATTCCATCACTGACGTACAGTAGCAGCAGTGTACACCATCTACAAGATGCACTGCAGGAACTCACCAAGGTTCCTTAGAAAGCACCTTCCAACTGCTACCATCTAAAAGGACATGGAAGCACCTTCCAACTGCTACCATCTAAAAGGACATGGGCAGCGGACACATAGGAACACCACCACCTGGAACTTCCCCTCCAAGCCACCCACCATCTTGATTTGGGAATATACTGCTGCTCTTGGGTCAAAATTCTGAAGCTCTCTGCCTAACAGCACTATGGGCGTACCTACATCAGAAGGATTGCAGAGGTTCAAGAAAGCAAATCACCACCACATTCTCAATGAGAATAGGAGATGTGCAGTGAATGTTGGCCCAGCGAAGGATGCCCACTTCCTATGAATAATAAAAATATCACAACCAATGAGGAGGTTGAGAATCATTTACTAATCCCACTCCTAATCACTATTGGTACCCACAGTATTAGGTGAGGAAAGGACTAAGGTCAGCAGAATGTACTCCTCTAATTTGAGGAAAATAATGATGGGCTGCTGTAAATCAACCCAGCAAGAGGACCAACTAGAATGTTATGGGAATTTACATAATTATGGCTCAGATCTTGCTTTTGCTGATTTGTTCACCTTTATCCCATGGTCCATTTACACTTGTACATCAGTTTATTTTCTAAATTAAAGGACAAATATAAACATCACCCACACAAGTGTACACCCAGGAATTTATTTAAGTTCATTTACTACTTACCTGCCAATCTGCTAGTTTTCTAATGTATTCATGAAGATATCCTAGTCCCCACCCTGTTTGGCATCATCTGCAAATTGTGATATCGAGTTACTTTCCTAAGTCCTAATCATCAAATTATGAATAACAATGGTCACAGCACTGATTCCTGCTCTCTATCTTCCCCAAAACTGAATAAGCTACCCTTTACCTTAGCTTTCTATTCTGGGCCAAATTTCTATCCATTTGGCTATTTGCCACCTTATTGGTTCCACGTGCCCCATTGTCATGCTACTGTGTGACATTTATTGAAGATCTCTTGAAACTCCAAATCAATGACTACATTATCCAGGTTTGCTCATAACTCTTCAACAAATTAAGTGCGACTTTAGCTTTTCAGAGTCCTCTCAGTGAAATAAAGGCACTTATTCAAACACACGCAGCATTCGCAGCAAAAGCACACATTGAGGTTACTGGATATGATTTAATTACCATTATAGAGAAGTGGCATGGCTACAGGGTGACCAAAACTGGGAACTGAATATCCAAGGATAGCCATCATTTAGAAACGAGAGGAGATGGGGTAGCCCTCTTAATAAGGGGCAAGATCAGTATATTAGAGAGGATCTTAGATCAAAAGACCAAGATGTAGAAGCGGTTTGGGTGGAACTAATAGTTATGGACAGTTAACAGTGGCAAGAGTTGCTCGTAGGGCACCAAACAGTATAAGGGGTAGACCATTTAAGACTGAGAAGAGGAGTTTCTTCACTCAAGAGGGTGGTGAATCTTTAGAACTCGCCACTTCAGAGGGCTGTGGAAGCTCAAATATTGAGCACAATCAAGACAGAAATTAATATTCTGTAAACTAATAAATAACATCAAGGGATATGGAGATAGAGCTGGTATTTGATAGCAATGATCTAATGGGATGATAGAACAGGCTTCACAGGCTGAATGGTCCACTGCTGTTCCTATGATTTTTGAAACCCTATCTCTAGTTCTATCACTTTTAGTTTAGATCCAGTATCCTTCCTAATATTTACATTAAATTGACTGGTCTATGGATCACATTTTAATTGCCTTTTTTCTATATAGGAATATTAGTTCTCTGGCACTATTTCCTCTTCTATGCGATATATGTGTTTTATTGTGCGCACTCTGACCCGTGCAGGTACCATTTAAAATAATAAATTCTTCTAGACATTATGTATATCCCCAAATCTAAGTACAGGAACAGGAGACCTGACTGTTCACATGTATAAATCTTAAAAGGTGGCAGGTAAGTTAATAAAGCTATTAAAAACATGGGGGATGTTTGGTTTTATAAATAGAAGCACACCCAAACTTTTTCTAAATCATTGGTTCGGTTTCAACTGGATGGGTGGTATGGTAGCACAGTGGTTAGCACTGCTGCTTCACAGCGCCAGGGACCCGGGTTCGATTCCTGGCTTAGGTCATTGTCTGTGTGGAGTTTGCACGTTCTCCCTGTGTCTGCGTGGGTTTCCTCCGGGTGCTCTGGTTTCCTCCCACATTCTGAAATACGTTCTAGTTAGGTGCATTGACTCGAACAGGTGGCAGACTGTGGCCACTAGGGTAATTTCACAGTAGCTTCATTGCAGTATTAATGTAAGCCTTACTTGTGACTAATAAATAAACTTTATATCCACTATCAAATTGTAAAACAAAATCAAAATTCTTTAAATAAAGATGGACACAACAAATCCAAAACAGAAAAATAGTCCAAATAGAATACTGTGCATATGTTTTCAAGATAAAATGGAAATAAAAATATTCCCAGTTTTAGCTTAGCAATATATGTTATTCAAATATCTGCATCTGTCAACCTTAAAACACCCACTTCCCACCACTGAGATTTAGCAAATCTGTGTACAATTACTGCGGCTGAATTACTTCCTGAGTTATGCAGCTTTAACACCACACTCAACATCATAATATATTAAAATGAAGCCAATGCAATAATTATTCATGAATCCGTTTATCTAGATTTAAAGGGTACAAAACATTTTTCAATGTAAAACAGTGAATACAACATTTAACTCTTCATTAACCTACTTCAGTTCATTTAAAGACTTGCCTTCACATTAAAAGCACTCATATAAATGCATTTGATTTTTGAAATCATATGAAATATCACCCACACAAATATTGTAAATATAAAATTCATTTGGTTTAAATTCACCTTCTGCCATTATATTTACCACCACCACAGTAATTGCTACTTTAATTAATGCAACTACTCCAATTGCTACTCTGAAAAGATACTTCTTCCATTTATAAATCCTAGGGATGAAAGTGTGAAATCTGAAGCAAGATGCAATGCCTCATTTTTATCACTACCTGAGGAAATTACGTGTGAAATGGGAACTACTTAGCTGATTGGATTTCTATGTCATTATATAATCAGACATTGTAATTGCAGTTAAGTATCCATCAAACTATATGTGTGGCAATCAGTTCAGAACAACGCAAGCGACAGGAACAAGTCTAGAGGCATGCTGCAAAATCTGAGATTTCTATTCTGCAAAGCGCCTTACCCTCAGTATTTTCAGAAATGATATTAAGGTGTGCACACTGGATTTCTCTACTGCCACGTGCACTAAACTGCCTCTCTAATGTAGAGCACACATTAAACAAATGCTAGTACACTATTTGTATCCCTCCCTAAAAGATTTAGATAAATCTTCATATGTTTGTCAAACAGAATTTAAAAACAGCATCAAGAAAGTAATAACTTTCGATGTTACTGAACCAATAAGATGGTTCTGCTGTTATAAATGCATATTAGATATATCCAAGAGGAAAACTTCTAAAAACAAAGTTTGATGAAACAATTAAACAAGAAAAATAGTGAATGTATTAAATTTATTTATACTGAAGTTTCCAGTCACTGTGAGTATAGCCAAAGTGTTTTCAGGAGCCAATTCCACAGGAATATTTTTATACTAAGGAAGCAAGATGCATGTGGTTGAAGACATGGATTATGTTGACTACTAAACCTTCTTCCTCCAGCAAGACAAGTATAAATATAACTTTTATAGAAGACATTAAATGCGTATAAGGTTTCTAGTTTCAAACAGCTTCGGAAAATGTTTGCAAGAGTCATATATTCAAGGAGTACTGATGATAATAACCTTTGTTGATTTTACATAATACATAAATAGCTTTACAACATAATGATTGAAAATCCTAGTACGATACTGAAAAATTGGAGTATAATAGTTGGAAAAAATATTTATTTCTTCTTAACAAACTTTTTTGATGCAGCATTTGGGTTCATCCTCCTCCTCCCAGCTCCAACTCTGTTGTCCCGAATGTTTAAGTGGGCAGCTCTGCTGTAGATGTCATTCTCCACAAATGGAGAAACTCCTGCAGCGTAATCTGGGTCAAATACATTTGTCTTCTGCTTAGCCTTTTTGGACAGTCGTTGCTGAGGGAAGTTCTGGTCTTCACTCAAATGTGGATTATTGCCATGTTTCCCACCATGTGGCAATGGAAGGGGATACTATTGGGGGGAGAATTCAAATAAACAATTTTAATGAGAATACTTATTATATAAATGTATTGAGCCAGATTTGGCATTCATAATTAGCTTTTTGAAATATGGCCAACTGTAGTTTATCAAAAGAAATACCGTTCTTAAAAAGGAAACATTCTTTCCTTTGAAACAAGATTTATATTCCTTTCATTAATTAGTATGGCACTTAAAAAAATTATTTCTCTTTTTCCCACAATCCGTACGCATTTACCACAATACACTAAAAGGGATGATACCAGTTGATGCAGTATTTTCTTGCTTCCTCTCCTTCCTCCCACCCCTGCAACCCTTACAATAGGATAGGATCCTACAGTGCAGAAGGAGGCCATTCAGCCCTTCGAGTCTGCACCGACCACAATCCCACCCAGGCCCTATTCCATAACCCCATACATTTACTCTAGCTAGTCCCCCTGACACTAGGGGGCAATTTAGCATGACCAATCCACCTAACCAGCACATCTGTGACTGTGGGAGGAAACTGGTACACCCGGAGGAAACCCACGCAAACATGGGGAGAACTCCACACAGACAGTGACCCAAGCCAGGACTCGAACCCGGGTCCCAGGCGCTGTAAGGCAACAGTGCTAGCCACTGTGCCACCCATACCAAGAAATCCAAAAAAAATTCTGCTGCTAAGTATGGTATCTCCCCGACGATCATTTTCAGTAAAGTATTGTCACTGGACTAGTAATGCAGAGACCCAGGGTAATGTTCTGGGGACCCAGGTTCAAATCCCACCATGGCAGACGATGAAATCTGAATTACATAAAAATCTGGAATTAAAAGTCATGAAACCATTGTCAATTGTCATAAAAACCCATCTGGTTCACTAATGTCCTTTAGGGAAGGAAATCTGCCATCCTTACCTGGTCTGGCCTACATGTGATCCCAGATCCACAGCAATGTGGTGGACTCTGAAATGCCCTCTGAAATGGCCTAGCAAGCCACTCAGTAAAAGGGCAATTAGGGATGGGCAATAAACGCTACCAGCCAACGGTGCCCACACCTCATGAATGAATTTTTTTAAAAATCAAAATTATAATGAGGGAGGAGGGGAATTAAAAAATATATAACATTTCAATTTCATCACTTCAAGTCTTACTGCTCCTCCCAGTGATTATAAAGAATTGATTTACTTCCCCGCCCATACATTGTTGAACAACACTCTTGCATGTTGGTTCGGGAGCAGTTATTAAAAACTGCAAATTTAAAACGACGTAACACTGAAAGTTTTCCAGTGCTTTGGTCCAACGATTATGGAACTTTAAAAAGATCTTTTTATGAAATGAATAAGAAGGGAATAACTTAAGTAAAGGTTTCACTAAGATCCATGTTTCACTTTCAGTTAACAAGCAATTTTCTAATGCAGGATAAATAGAGCAGAGTAGTTTAGTAACATCACAGAAATATGTTTCACATTGAATAATATTAACGAAAAGAAGTGATCTTACCCTCAGTCCTCGTGCATTCAGCACTTTTGGGTTTTTTGAAAAATGCATATGAATACTGCCATCCTCATTTATGGTCACTGCTACCTTCTTCAGAGTCTTGTTACCACAGCTTGGGCAGAATGTCTTGTTCATGTTAGTTGTAGTCCTGTTGAAGCCAATCACAGAGGTTACATATCACTGAACTTAGCTATCGTCATTGTCCTTTCCTCTTTATTTATACATTTCTGGAACATTTATAGCCTCTCTATAGTAGATTTCCCCCAATGGCTCAGAGGTAGAATTAGTCTACCAATTCTACCTCTGAGAATTAGTCTATGACCAAGAATCAGGTTAGTTCAGCTGCATTAGCAATGCTACACGTGACTTTAAACACTGCTGGACTATGATGGGGAAATTAATTTCCAGTACACGTCAGTACATATCACAGAACTTCCTCCAAGTCAGCAGTGATTCTGAGGAATGAAGGTGTTTAGCATGGAATATGTTAATTAGGGAGGTGATCTTTTGAACCTGGGGCTAAAGCACAATATTGAGTCAGAGAAGAGAGTACCCAGTTACCTATGTTATATTTGCTTAGTGATTAATTGATACCGGCACTGGGTCGCTATAATCAAAATTTATAGTTTCCGAGATTTGGATCCTTTCACAAGCTTAAAAATCTATTAAAATACTTCAATTCATAGTGGACTGGGGTTGAACATACCAACGGTCGGGTTGATATATGGAGTAGGGACCTACCATCAGGAATACTATGCTGGTAGGGTGGTTTACACCATTGGTTTGATGGTTTCTTTCTTCTCCTCTAATTCTGGATTGCTGAAGCCTGCTCCATTCTGGCAGTTTTCATGCTTCATCCCTCTCCTTCTCAGTTTTTCACACATTCACTCAATGCCTCTATTCTTAGAAGGTTAGAATCCCTACAGTGCAGAAGGAGACCATTCGGTCCATCGAGCCTGCACCGACAATAATCCCACCCAGGCCCTATCCCGTAACCCCACATATTTACCCCGTTAATCTCTCTAACCTACGCATCCCGGGACACTAAGGGGCAATTTAGCATGGCCAATGTACCTAACCCGCACATCTTTAGACTGTGGCAGGAAACCAGAGCACCCGGGAGGAAACCCACGCACGGGGAGAACGTGCAAACTCCACACAGACAGTGACCCAAACCGGGAAGCTGTAACTGTGAGGCAGCAGTGCTAACCACTGTGTCACCGTGCTGCCCCTTTTATTAGATCTGGCATTACCTCGTGTGAATATCACTTCAGCCATTTAACCAAATCCTGATTTCCACTTAAACACTTTACAGATTATCTGTATTTTCTCCCCCTTCCTATTTTAGTACTATTCAGCTATAACCTCCTCCAGTTTTGATGAAGTGTTCACACCCATAACATTATATGTGAATTCATTGCACTATATTACATTATGTTATACAGGGATTCCATGATTAACTGTTCTCCACAGGTGCTGGTTAACCTGCTGAAAGTTTCAGGTTTCCAACAACAGCATGTTTTGCATCTTTGGTGGTAAGGCAAGCACTTATTCTTCAAATTCCCCAGGAGATTCCCGATTTTTGATGCATGTTATTGTCTAGTTTTAGTTTCACAAACATCATTCCAATGTACACCACCCACACTTACTTGAAACATGCATGACAACGCAGAATATAGTTTCTTGCTTGTTTTATAAGCATTCCTTTTAAGGAAATCACGTGAAGCCCCATCTGAATAAGGACGTTCTAAGAATAAAAACAAAGAACTTGCATTTATCACATTCTGTTTGAATAGGCACAAGTAGTGGCCAACATACCTTCTATTTTTGTTCCAATTTTGAAATAATGTAACTGAAATGGAGTAATTCATCTTTTTACCAGTACTCTCTGATCATTGACACATGGCTAATATTTCTTGTAAGTCGCCATTACATAACCTTTCAATACAGAATTAAAAAACAAGTGTAGATAATTATTGACAGAAATAGTTGGTAGAATTTGGACTGAAACCTAAAATAAAAGCAAAATACTGCAGACGATGGAATCTGAAACAAAAACAGAAAAATGTTGGAAAATCTCAGCAGGTCTGACAGCATCTGTGGCGAGAGAATAGAGCCAACATTTCGAGTCTGGATGACTGTTTGTCGGAGCTGAGACAGCAGTTCTGACGAAGGGTCATCTAGACTCAAAATGTTGGCTCTATTCTCTCGCCACAGATGATGTCAGGCCTGCTGAGATTTTCCAGCATTTTCTGTTTTTGTTACCTTCTATTTCCATTGTAGTGCGCAGGCAATTCAAATGTGTGGCTCCTTTAAATTTTTTTGTGCAACTATACACAAAGGGGCCAACTTCTGTTAAGCCCACAAGGGCACTTTATTGTGTCTTTGTGGGTTTCCTCCAGTTGCTCCGGTTTCCCCCACACAGTCCAAAGATGTTTTAAAGTTGTTTATTTATTAGTGTCTCAAATAGGCTTACATTAACACTGCAATGAAGTTACTGTGAAAATGTGCAGGTTAAGTGGATTAGCCATGGTAAATGCCTGATGGGTTTGGGGCTCGAGTAAGATGCTCTTTTGTAGAGTTGGTGCAGATGCAATGGGCCGAATGACGTCCTTCTGCACTGCTGGGATTCTATGGATATCGATGGGGGGATAAATGTTGGCCAAGAAATCACATGGAGAAATAAAGTGTAGGACTAAATAATTTGAATTGTTAGTCCATGTGCAAAATGCGTACTAAGAACTTAAGAGTTGTCACTTCATGTAGGCACAACTTTCAGTGCTGTACCCTTCCTTCACCTGTGCAACCTTTAATATCTCCACCCGTAAACGTTTTTCAACTAACCTTATTTCTCCTTTGGCCTCTAGTGGAAGTAGTTATGCTTTCCATTGCTAAATGTTGTCTCTACGAAGCTCAATTTCCTCTTTTATGCCAATCATTTCTTAGCTCACATCTACTGCATACAAAGGCTCTGAGAATTCCCTCAGTTGTTGTCAGTGTACCTCAGAACTTTTCTCTCAATCTTTTAAAGGTCCAAAGACAACATAATACCCACTTTACTTCCCGCCTATGTTCCTACTGTCTGAAACCAAGGATCTTTACCCCTGATCGGGAAATCCTGATTTACCTTATCCTCTCTTTTTCCAACCTGTGAGATATCTTGCTCTATGGGCCTCAGCCCCTCATTTTCTCAGTAAAAAATAAAGTTCAACTATACACGCAAGATCTGTAACCTCTAATCATCTCTACTTATTGTTGGGATGTGGGCATATTCATCAACTCAATGGGAGCTTGAATGATTATACCTTATTTCTGGGGACAACATTGAAGATTTCAATAGATTTAAGTGCCGAGTATAGCATGTCTTCTGTCAAATAGTTTGAAAACTTAAAAGAAAAAACATCCATACCTGCATGGCAAAATCTGTCGTCATACAACCAACTTTGACATTTGCTGTTGTCTCAGAGCAGCCCATATCCTGGCGGATTTGCTGAATATTACTAGGTGTTATCCACCCATCATCATCATCATCATCATCCTCATCCTCCTCCCCATCACTCTCATATTGTTCTTCTTGGTGTTGCTCAAGTGGTCTCTCTCTGGAAATGCAGACATTCTCTTTGCCCTGTTAAATAATGCAGGTTAACACATCAGTTTCTGGTTAGGCAACAAAAAAAAACATAATTTAGTTATTTTTCAGGAGCTAAAGATTAGACGGTATTCATTGTTTTTCGACAAACATTCACATTAGTTTGTGGAATAAGTACAGAAAATAATGCAAACACTCAACAAGTCAGAATTTTCCCACCCTGCTCACCATGGGAATCGTAGCCGGCAGGGGCGGACCATGCAAAGGTCCACTGACCTTGGGTGGAATTTCCCCGGTCTTGGGGCGAGCGCAGCCAAATTATTCCGCCCAAGGTTTCAGGGTCAAATGAGATTTGATCAGATTAGCAGCTTACCAGAAAGTCTTGAAGATCTTCTTCAATGCTCGGTAGAGGGTTTCTCCAGTACTGAAAAGCATTGAATTCTGATGAATCGACCACAGCCAATTCAGTGAGATGTTTTACACTGGCGGAATGACAAGCTTCCAATGCATCTAAAGGGAACGAACGATTTCCCTTTGGGCAATCTTCTTTTGGATGCTGCTGCACAGAAAGAAAATGCTTTTCACCGATTCTTACATTTCTGCATTAACACAAACTTCGCAGCCTTGAACACAAGAGTTTCTGTATCACTATTCTTAAACACGGAGTATTATGTAAGAACGCTGAACCAAATAGTTCTACAGGGATCTGAAAGTCAACGTAATCTTAACTGACTCCAGATCTAAATTTGGGGCGAATGGGATCAAAGGTTATGGGGATGAAGCAGGATTAGGCTATTGAGTTGCACAATCAGCCATGATCGTAATAAATGGCGGAGCAGGCTTGAAGGGCCGAATGGTCTCCTCCTGCTCCTATCTTCTATGTTTCCATGAAAACAAAAATTATTAGCTTGACACAAATAATACCACATTTTAGCTCTGGGTTTTTGTAGCTAGAGGTTTTGATAACTTGACCAATATGTCAATTTTATTTCTGCGATTTCTGAGGAAGGTAACTCTTTTCAGTTTGGCAATCCACCGGCAGTCTCAAAGTGCAAATCTAGACGGGTTATTTGAATTTGGAGGGCACAGCAGTGAAGTTTGATTCTGTCTTCTTCCAGTCCTCACACAAAGGAGGGGCCGGGCTATTTTTGTTTCTTTTCTGGTCCCCGTTTAAATCAGATAACTCAGCATTTTCTGGGAATCAAATCAAACCCATCTGGTCTATATGACGTCTCTATTGGTTAGACTGGTGAGGGGGTCAACTATAAACCCTTTTAACACAAGAAATCCACGGAAAAATCTGGGCTAACTTAATCAATCCTGAACAGCATTGACTTTAATTTAATACCATGTTCCTCTCAGCGATGAGCCCTTTCTTTCTTCCTCCTAATTTTCCATTACCCCATTGCTTCAGTTTCTGTCTTCAGCTTCCAATTTTAACTGATAGGCTAGCGACACACACCAAATTCAATGCTAAAGTGGCCATCTCAAAAGTTGAATTCAATAAATTTTAACCAGATAAGATACAGAAAAGGCCTAGGGTTCACAACTCAGGAGAATGTCTGCATTTGGCAGATGTAACTAAAAATTCTTAAATTCAAGTTCCACTCAAGGAGGTCAGCGTGTAATCCAGGCTGAGATTTTAGTGAGACTTTTAGACCAGGTGGTCTATTTGTCCAAATGCCGAGGTAGTTTAAAAATGATCTTTTTCACAGAACAGAATGGAGTTATCCCAAAATCTGACCAATGTCATCTTCAACCAAAAGGAGCAAAACAGAACAGGCCATTCATTTTATTTGCTGTTTATGGAACCTTGTCTTGCACAAAATAGCTGTCGTATTTGTCACAAAACCAGAGATTATGATTCTTTGTTGTTCGATACACTGATCATGTAGATTTGGAATTCTGTATAACAAAACTTTCAATTGGTTGTTACTTGAAATACAATTCATAAAGTTTTTACAAGGTTCTAAATGATGCATTTTTTTTACCTTAGATGGCAAGTGAAAGCCTGCAAGGTTGATCAGTGACTCGGGGTGTCTTAAAGTGGTACTCACTTCAACCTATCCGAAACAAAAAGAACAGTTTGGATTTTCCATCAGTGATTCTTTTAATTTTACGTGAATATCTCTGTCTAACATTTCTATTGCACGAGATAAACGCTGGACTGCTGCCATGAAACAAGTGTATTTTGAAGCAACAAGAACAGCAGTGTGACGCCTGACACTGACATTGCAAATGCCAACACATGCTCATTTCTCTGGACTCAGCCTACACCTACACAGAAAGTTTCTTTAGATTTTTCATAAACCATATAGCTATTGTGTACTTGCACAGCATGTACACGTAACTTTTATTTCCTTAGTAACAAGGTTTTTTTAAAACCGCGAATTAGTGGTCACTTAATTATTGGTCCCGCTTCACACCTTCAGTTCTAGGTCCAATTGTAACTCAGAAATAAACAGAAGCCTGTGGGTGGGATTTTCCGGCCGCACCCGCCCCAAGGCTGGAAAATCCCACCCAAGGTCAACGGACCTTTGCATGGTCCGTGTCCCACCCGCTGTGTTTTACATTTATATTCAAAATACTGGACAAAGTTCAAAGGATGGAAAACTGATGGGCCAGCTGATCTTTTGCTGCTTATCAGACTCATAAGATCTTATTCTAGAAGCTTAAAAATATCCACCATATTTAATAGCTCATTAATGTACTAAAACCATTTGTTTACAGTATATACTCAAGACAAGTAACAGCCAGGCAAAATGAAATAGTCTTCCACAATGCAGTCATTCTATATTTTACATGATGTAGCAATGTATCTGCAGTCCTTTTGTGCAACTATAGATGTCTGAGGATGTTGTGGCTCAGACAGTACAACAGCCCATCAGTAAACAAAGTTCAAGGTAACAAATAACTTACATTTTGTGCCGGTTCTTTTTTCAAGTGACCAATTCCCACAAATTCAGCTTCAAGCTGATAGGTTAGTGCCAGAACCTTAATGTCAGTTGCCGAGAGACTGGGATAGTCTCCAGTTTTTTTGGAAAACTCAGTTACTGTGAAGAAAATGTTGAAAAACAATTTTTAAAAAATCTTTGAATCCGAGAACAAACTTGTATTTATGCAATGCTTTTCACAAACTTAGGACTTCCCTATTAATTAGCTTTGGTGTTATGTCAGCAAATGCCCCAGACCATTTCTACACGGTGTACAGCGATGAGATGAATGACCAGTTCATCTGTTTTGGTGACGCTGGAGGTCACAACACCAGGGGATCTCCCTGTTTTTCTTCAAACAATTAAATGGGGACCTTTTATGTCAAATTAAACCAGTGTTTCTCAAAGTCTGGCCTGCGGGTGTTCTCCAAGTGATTTGCAGGCTGGCCCAAAAATGCAAATCTCTGGTCACAACGCCATGGCTGAGACCATCTGAGGGAAGAGACCAGAAGTCTTCTTCACCACTCTCATCACTCGCATGACGTCAAACAACCAGATCAGCTCTCACACGTGCAGCATGAGTCATGTAAGCGCAAGCAGCAACGTAGTTTTATCAGCAAGTCTTATGTTGCTGTGATAACGTACAACTAAATGTGATTTTCCAAAACATGGAAAGAAAAAAGTGGAGGAATTGCCTGAATGTGGAGCCGGATAAGAGGTTGCAACTCTCCAGCATGGAACAAGACTTCACCTTATTGGTAAAATAAGCAAAATACTGCGGATCTGGAATCTGAATCAAGAGTAGAGGACGCTGGGAAAACTCAGTAGGTTTGCCAGCACCTCACAGGAGAGATCCAGAGTTAACATTTCATGTCATAGACCCTTCATCAGAACTGAAAGGAGGGAGAATGCGTTAGAGCAGAAGAAACTGCCACAAAAAGTAGCAACGTGGCAATGGGTGTGAGAACACCTTCTCACAGTTCGCAAGCAAGACCCCCAACCTTCCTGTTGTGTGCCATTTTAACTTGACACCTTGCTCTCATGCCCATATGTCCATCCTTGGCCTGCTGCCATGCTCCAGTGAAGTTCAGCGCAAGCTGGCGGAACAGCATCTCAACCTCCAATTGGGCAGGTTATAGCCCTTAGGAATCAAACGTTGAGTTTGGCCCAACTTTAGATTTTGACCTTTCTCCTCCACCTCAAACCCCCATCCTCTCTTCTCTTTTTTTGAATATTCATGTATTGCCTCAATGCAAAACACCCCACTCCCTCTCACACCAGGCTATTTGTCATCTGTTTTTAAAGTTGCTACTTTTTGATGCAGTTTCTTTTGCTCCAGCACATTCTCCCTCCTTTCTGTTCCATTGAAGGATCTATGACCTGAAACGTGAACTGTGTTTCTCTCCTGATAGGTGCTGAAGCAGCGCCGTTTCTCCCTTTAACTCTGATGCACTATTTTTGCACTTTCAAGTGATAATGGGTGGGGCCGGACCAGAAGGTGGTCCGTGAGGTCTTTTGCCCTGCCTAAGTCATCCATAGATGAAACAGTGCAAGAACTGCTGGCCTAAAACAGACAGAACCTCAATTTATCAAAAAAGAGCACATCAACAAGGCAACAATCCCTCAGTGCACTTATTAGATTGAATCCACAAACCTTTGACTTGAGGCAAGAGACCCTCCCCCCTCCCTCCAAATCATACAAACAGCCTATATTTTTGCTAGATTGTGCACAAAGTAATCTATAGAATTTAGAAACATAGCTATTTAGCCCCTTGAACCTGTTCCTCTATTCATGGTCGACCTGCAAGCTAACTCCACAAACCTGTTCTTTCCCATATCATTTAACACCGTAACAAAAATCTAACAATTTCAGATTTAAAATTAACCGACCTTGCATTAGTTTGTGGAAGAAAATGTGCAGAGAGGCACTTCCACATTTCACTCCCAAACGGCCTGGCTCTTATTTTTAGACAATGTCCCATGGTTCTAGACTCCTCAATCAATGGAAATAGGTTCTTCCTATCCAACCCATGTGTTCCCCTTATCATTTTGAAAACTCCACTCCAATCATCCCTTGTGGCAGCAGTGTCCCTTTAAGGGGCAATCATTCACAGATCACATGAGCCACCCGAAGCCTATTGCTTGGAAACGCGCAAACCTCGGCCAATGACAAGAAAGCTTGTGGGTCCAGGGAGCAAACAGATTCTTAGTGTGAGCCCAGTCCTCAAGGAGCAAAGCCCTGTCTTGTAGTTGCTGTGCCTGTATATAGTTTCACCTCATTGTTGTTTGAATAAATCACTGTGATTAAAGCAGCCTCCTTGTTAGTACTTCATGCCGTTACACCTCTTAACTGTCTAAATTCTTTGTAATGTCTCCTCATAAATTTAACTCTTAGAATCCAGGTATGATTCTGATAAATCTATGCCACACCTCATTCAAAGCATTATACCCTAAGGTGTGGAGCTGAACACATTACTGCAGGTGTGGTCTAACCAGGGCTTTGTATAGCTGTAACATGACTTTTATCCACTTGTATTGGAGTCTCTAGATATTATGGCCAGCATATTATTAACCTTTCTCATTGTTTCCTGTTTTTCTTTGAACACTTCCTGCTGATCCTCTATCAACTTACCCAATAATAGATTTGCCTAATTGCCTGTCTCTGTCTCTTCTTGGTGAGTCATGATGTGGAGATGCCGGCGTTGGACTGGGTGTTAACCTGTTTGATCTTCTTGGTGAGGTCAGCCTTACCTAAATCTGGAATTTTAGCAGCTACTTTACATTTCTCCCTTTCAAACACAACATTGAACTCATATTATATTATGATCGTTATTGGAAAAATGTTCACCTTCCACTAACTGTGGTGGCACTGGAGGTAAATGGTTACTGTGCTCACCAACACAACTGAGTCATTTCAAATTAATTCACTTGATGTGAAGCATTTTGGACTGCTTCTGATAATGTGTGACATAAATGCAAGAGTTTCCTTTCCTTTATTACACAATATCATCAATTTTATTAAAAATTGAAACAAAAAAAAGAACTTTAACATTAGGAAACAAAGTAAGGATTATAATTTTTTTTTAAACACTTTAAGCCATGTGAATCACTCACCTTGTCGGATATGTTCAGGAAATGGTTCTTTAAAATGGAGCTGGTATGGTAAAACTGCCAGCCTTCGTTTAGTTTCCTTGTCCCGTATTTCATTCACAACCTCCCTTAGTGTGTAGATGTTTTTTCCAAACTCCTAAAACCAATAAAAGTAAGAGCTACAATGCAAAGACAACAATTTCTGTTGATTTTATCTCAAGTCCAATACTGTTCATTTGATAAATGGATTTGTTAGCAGGAGATCCTGTTTAACTAATTCAATTGAGTTTTTTTGAAGAGGTAACTAAATATATTGATGAGGATAGTGCAGTTGATGTGGCTTACATGAACTTCAGTAAGGCCTTTGACAAGGTCCCAAATGGAAGGCTGGTCCAAAAGGTTAGAGCCCATGGGATCCAAGGCAAGTTGGCAAATTGGATCCAAAATTGGCTTGTTAATAGGAGGCAAAGGGCTGCATTTGTGATTGGAAACCTGTGACCAGCGGTGTACATGATGTGGAGATGTGTATCCCTGTGGTACCAGCGGTGTACCACAGGGATTGGTACCGGACCCCTGCTGTTTGTTATATACATGGACAACTTAGATGTGAATGTAGAATGTATAATTAGTAAGTCTGCAGATGACACGGAAATTTGTGGTGTTGTTGATAGTGAGGATGATAATCTTAGGCTAAAGACTGATATTGGTCAGCTTGTAAATTGGGCAGAGCAATGGCAGATGGAATTTAATCCCGATAAGTGTGAGGTGATGCATTTGGGAGGTCTAATAAGAGCAGAATTTACACAATGGATGTTAGATCTCTAGGGGATATTGAAGAACGAACAAAGGGACTTTGGTGTACAAGGCCATAGATCTCTGAAGATGACAGCACAGGTAGATAGGGTGGTGAAGGCGGCATATGGAATGCTTGCCTTCATTAGCCGGGACATAGAATATAAGAACAGGGAGGTCTTGGTATAACTTTATAAAACATTGGTTAGGCCACAGATGAAGTAGTGTGTACAGTTTTGGTCGCCACACTATTGGAAGGACGTGATTGCACTGGAGAGGGTGCAGAGGAGATTCATCAGGATGTTGCCTGGGGTGGAAAGTTTCAGCTATGAAGAGAAAGTGGATAGACTGGGTTTGTTTCCCCTGGAAAAGAGGAGGATGAGGGGGGATCTGATAGAGCTATACAAAATTACGAGACACATAGATAGGGCAGACCATAAGAATCTATTCCCCATGGCAGAGGTGTCCAAGACCAGAGGGCTTAGGTTTAAGGTGGGGAGTAAGTGATTTAGAGGGGATCTGAGGAAATTATTTTTTTAACTCAGAGGATGGCGGAAATATGGAATGCGCTGCCTGCGAGGGTGGAGGCAGATACTCTCACAACGTTCAAAAGGATCTGGGCGAGCACCTAAATCGTCAAGGCAAAGCAGGCTACGGCCCAAGTGCTGATAAATGGGATTAGTATAGCTTGATGTTTGATGGTCGGCATAGACATGGTGGGCCGAAGGGCCTGTTTCTATGCTGTATGACTCGGCTCAACAATTAAATACATAACCAAAAATCTGAGAGCTTAAAACTCCTCTCTTAAAATATCCTTTTATGTTGTAGGTGAACAGAGGGCAGCATTAAAAAGATAATGGGGTACGGATAGATATAGTGACAGTATTTGAACTGAAGGATGTGCTTGATGCCCATGTCAACTTCCCTCTTCAACCGTTACAAAACATAGCTTATCTGCTCATTCATCTCTTTTGCCATTTGTGCTACCTTGCTATACACAAATTAAATTCCACATTTGCCGACATAACAAATATTTCAGAAGTTATACATGGAATGTAGTTAAATGCTTTACAATTTTGTGCCAAGGTGCTTACTTTGAGCATTTGCTCCTTCCCACCCAACTGTCTTGTTTTTTTCTTAAAACCTATTTCTCATTTACTTTACACTAATTTCATTTTTTTTTAAATCCCAATTTTCAAATTTATTTTACAAAAGCAAAACGCCGTGGTTGTCCCAAATGCTGGAAATACTCAGCAGGTCTGTCAGCATCTGTGGCTGAGAGAAACTGAGTTAGCATTTCAGGTCAATTTTTCAAATTCCGATGAAAGACCAGTGACTTGAAACATCAACTCTGTTCCTCTCTCCACAGATGTTGCCAGACTTGCTGAACATTTCCAGTATTTTCTGTTGAAATATCTCCATTTTGTACCATCCTGCAGCTGGAGAATGAGTAGATTGATCATGAAGTCTGCACGGTAGCACAGTGGTTAGCACTGCTGCTTCGCAGCTCCAGGGACCTGGGTTCGATTCCCGGCTTGGGTCACTGTCTGTGTGGAGTTTGCACATTCTCCTCGTGTCTGCGTGGGTTTCCTCCGAGTGCTCCGGTTTCCTCCCACAGTCCAAAGATGTGTGGGTTAGGTTGATTGGCTATGCTAAAAATTGCCCTTAGTCTCCTGAGATGCGTAGGTTAGAGGGATTAGTGGGTAAATATGTAGGGATATGGGGGTAGGGCCTGGGTGGGATTGTGGTCGGTGCAGACTCGATGGGCCGAATGGCCTCTTTCTGTACTGTAGGGTTTCTATGATTCTATGATAAACATTGCTCGATTCTATACGTCGACCAAATATCAACTCATTCCATAGGTCACATTTCATAACTAATTTGGAAATTATGCAAAACTTAATGGATTGCTACTTTTTCATTTGAATATAACTCTGCATCTTTTAAAATAGTTTTTTTTACATAACGTAATTCTATATTGTCATCCTACTTAGCAAACATTTAGTCGCTCAGTAATCCAGTGATTAAATGCATTGTGATGTTGTTTTGAGGCCATCCTCACAGGCAGGGTTGAGAATGTGCTGATTTGGTCACTTTTAGCTGGGACAATACGAGATGCTACGAAGAGCCTGAGTGTTTATAAGTGAAAGGACGAAAAGGTCACATCTCACAACCTGAGTAAAATCCATGGAGTTGTCACATGCATTATATTAGAACAGACACTGGAAACTTCAAAACTGTTAATCTGACAAGAGTCTAACCGTAAAAAAAGTCATTTTTTTCATGCTTCCTTGTTTTTGATGATGTGGAGACATTACATTGATCACAACGGCTATGAATTTTTATAGCAGCCTCTTTTCTGCATCCCATCCAGATTTTGGTTTGACAAAAGGCTGTAGCCACAGTAACCAATGAGTCATACTGGAAAGTGAGGGTGTGCGGACAAATTAGGATCAATTCTAATCCTCTATTGAATGACTTGCCTAAACTTGCTACTTAGGTCACTCACATCAAATATTACCATTTAGGGAGGTGCTTTGTAGCCTGGCATCCAATAAACTGTACACCAGGTGAAGTCAGCACCATCAGAAGAGGGTAGAAGTTGGTATTTAAAATTAATGTAAATTCACATTTCGAATGAGTGGTGACAAGTTAAATTGCACAGCAAATAACTTCATCTGTAACTTCAAGATTACACTTCTAGCAATGGAAGACTGAAAGTCAATATATTCTTTATTGACTAACTCAATCATCTGATACCCAAATACACTGGGGCAGGTTTGAGCACTGACTAATCAGTCTGCCTCAGTAATGTGAGCTGTGGTGATGAGACTAATCACATTCAGTAGTTTGGTTTGGAGAACTTGAGCCTGATGATGGGTTTAATACCAGGCTGACAGCAACTTATGAAACTTAGCAAAGTGCATAATTAGACCGATTGGTACCACAGTTACACATAGTGACGGATTGAAAAATTGTGACGAATTTCAGTAAGCATCGCAAAAGAACGTTTTTTCATAGATTCCTAGATGTTTACAGCACAGACGGAAAGGAGGCCATTCAGCCCATCATGTTCACATCGATCAACAGAAATCTGACTACACTAACTCATTTTCCAGTGCTTGGCCCATAGTCCTGGAGGTTATGGCAGTGCAAGTGAATATCCAAATACTTACTAAATGTTATGAGAGTTTCTGACTCAACCATCGTTTCAGGCAGAGAGTTCCAGACTCTCTCTGGGTGAAATGGTTTCTCCTCAACACCGCTCTTAGCCTTCTACATCTTACCTTAACTCTATGCCCCTGGTTATTGACCCCTCTACTAATGGAGAAAGCGTCCTCCTAGCCACCCTATCTATGCCCCTCATAATCTTATCCACCTCTATCAGGACACCTCTCAAACTTTGCTGCTCTAAGGCAAACAGCCCCAGTCTTTCCTCACAGCTCAGACCCTCCAGCTCCCTGGGCACTAAGTGTTAACTTATCATGGCCAATCTGCCTAACCTGCACATCTCTGGAGTATGGGAGGAAACTAGAACACTCGGAGAAACCCACACAGACACGGGGAGAATGTGCAAACTCCACACAGACAATGACCCAAGCCAGGAATCCAACCCAGGTCCCTGGCGCTGAGAAGCAACAGTGCTAACCACTGTGCTACCATGCCACCCCATCCTATCCTCCTGTTCCTAATACTCACTATTGCAAGGCATGGGGAGTAATCTACCTTTTGAAGTACTGCTTTTCATTTCTTTTTGCAGGATCTCATTTCTCTTTCTTGATATGTCATTGGTCCCAACATGGACCGCGACATCTGACACCCTCCCCTTTCAGAATGTCCTGCAGCAGCATTTGAATTTTCAATCCTTCTCTCTAAAGTTTAAGTTCATTTATTTATTAGTGTCACAAGTAGGCTTACTGCAATGAAGTTACGGTGAAAATCTCCTAGTCGCCACACTCCGGCAGCTGTTCGGGTACACTGGGGGAGAATTTGGCACAACCGATGCACCTAACCAGCACGTCTTTCAGACTATGGAAGGAACTGGAGCACCCGGAGGAAATTCACACAGACACGGGGAGAACGTACAGACTACGCACAGACAGTGACCCATGCCGGGAATCAAACCCGGGTCCCTGGTGCTGTGAGGCAGCAGTGCTAACCACTGTGCCACCATGCCCACCCAATCTCTTTTTGATTCTGTACACCATTCCTCAAGTTGGCCTCAAATCGGCAGACTCGTGTACAGACAGCGATTGCTACATTGAATAAATTGCAACATGTAACAAGATTCAAACCCAGGGGCTGGGTAGGGGAGGATTGTGGGGGTGTAGGGGAGGGAGGATAGGGGAGGATTGTGGGGGTGTAGGGGAGGGAGGATAGGGGAGGATTGTGGGGGTGTAGGGGAGGGAGGATAGGGGAGGATTGTGGGGGTGTAGGGGAGGGAGGATAGGGGGGAGAGGGGGTGTAGGGGAGGGAGGATAGGGGGAGAGGGGGTGTAGGGGAGGGAGGATAGGGGGAGAGGGGGTGTAGGGGAGGGGGGAGAGGGGGTGTAGGGGAGGGGGGAGAGGGGGTGTAGGGGAGGGGGGAGAGGGGGTGTAGGGGAGGGGGGAGAGGGGGTGTAGGGGAGGGGGGATAGGGGGTGTAGGGGAGGGGGGATAGGGGGTGTAGGGGAGGGGGGATAGGGGGTGTAGGGGAGGGGGGATAGGGGGTGTAGGGGAGGGGGGATAGGGGGTGTAGGGGAGGGGGGATAGGGGGTGTAGGGGAGGGGGGATAGGGGGTGTAGGGAGGGGGGTAGAGGGGGTGTAGGGGAGGGGGGATAGGGGGTGTAGGGGAGGGGGGATAGGGGGTGTAGGGGAGGGGGGATAGGGGGGTGTAGGGGGAGGGGGGATAGGGGGTGTAGGGGAGGGGGGATAGGGGTGTAGGGGAGGGGGGATAGGGGGTGTAGGGGAGGGGGGATAGGGGGTGTAGGGGAGGGGGGATAGGGGGTGTAGGGGAGGGGGGTAGGGGGTGTAGGGGAGGGGGATAGGGGGTGTAGGGGAGGGGGATAGGGGGTGTAGGGGAGGGGGGATAGGGGTGTAGGGGAGGGGGGATAGGGGAGGGGGTGTAGGGGAGGGGGGATAGGGGGTGTAGGGGAGGGGGGATAGGGGGTGTAGGGGAGGGGGGATAGGGGGTGTAGGGGAGGGGGGATAGGGGGTGTAGGGGAGGGGGGATAGGGGGTGTAGGGGAGGGGGGATAGGGGGTGTAGGGGAGGGGGGATAGGGGGTGTAGGGGAGGGGGGATAGGGGGTGTAGGGGAGGGGGGATAGGGGGTGTAGGGGAGGGGGGATAGGGGGTGTAGGGGAGGGGGGATAGGGGGTGTAGGGGAGGGGGATAGGGGGTGTAGGGGAGGGGGATAGGGGGTGTAGGGGAGGGGGGATAGGGGGTGTAGGGGAGGGGGGATAGGGGGTGTAGGGGAGGGGGGGGTGGGGGTGTAGGGGGGGGGGTGGGGTGTAGGGGAGGGGGGATAGGGGGTGTAGGGGAGGGGGGATAGGGGGTGTAGGGGAGGGGGGATAGGGGGTGTAGGGGAGGGGGATAGGGGGTGTAGGGGAGGGGGGATAGGGGGTGTAGGGGAGGGGGGATAGGGGGTGTAGGGGAGGGGGGATAGGGGGTGTAGGGGAGGGGGGATAGGGGGTGTAGGGGAGGGGGGATAGGGGGTGTAGGGGAGGGGGGATAGGGGGTGTAGGGGAGGGGGGATAGGGGGTGTAGGGGAGGGGGGATAGGGGGTGTAGGGGAGGGGGGATAGGGGGTGTAGGGGAGGGGGGATAGGGGGTGTAGGGGAGGGGGGATAGGGGGTGTAGGGGAGGGGGGATAGGGGGTGTAGGGGAGGGGGGATAGGGGGTGTAGGGGAGGGGGGATAGGGGGTGTAGGGGAGGGGGGATAGGGGGTGTAGGGGAGGGGGGATAGGGGGTGTAGGGGGAGGGGGGATAGGGGGTGTAGGGGAGGGGGGATAGGGGGTGTAGGGGAGGGGGGATAGGGGGTGTAGGGGAGGGGGGATAGGGGGTGTAGGGGAGGGGGGATAGGGGGTGTAGGGGAGGGGGGATAGGGGGTGTAGGGGAGGGGGGATAGGGGGTGTAGGGGAGGGGGGATAGGGGGTGTAGGGGAGGGGGGATAGGGGGTGTAGGGGAGGGGGGATAGGGGGTGTAGGGGAGGGGGGATAGGGGGTGTAGGGGAGGGGGGATAGGGGGTGTAGGGGAGGGGGGATAGGGGGTGTAGGGGAGGGGGGATAGGGTGTAGGGGAGGGGGGATAGGGGGTGTAGGGGAGGGGGGATAGGGGGTGTAGGGGAGGGGGGATAGGGGGTGTAGGGGAGGGGGGATAGGGGGTGTAGGGGAGGGGGGATAGGGGGTGTAGGGGAGGGGGGATAGGGGGTGTAGGGGAGGGGGGATAGGGGGTGTAGGGGAGGGGGGATAGGGGTGTAGGGGAGGGGGGATAGGGGGGTGTAGGGGAGGGGGGATAGGGGGTGTAGGGGAGGGGGGATAGGGGGTGTAGGGGAGGGGGGATAGGGGGGTGTAGGGGAGGGGGGGATAGGGGGTGTAGGGGAGGGGGGATAGATCATGCTCAGCGCGGCCTCCGACGCAC